>NW_027202402.1:0-70000 GCF_024711535.1 Dipodomys merriami
AGCAATGCCAAGTTAGAAAAACTTTTCAGCCATGTCATTCAGACCCAGTATGGTCACCTTGCAAAGAAAACAAATGTAAAACCGGCAGCCATCTGCAAGTTGCCGATATTTTTTTGTTTTTGTTTTGTTTTGTTTTGTTTTTAATACCGTACAGAAGGGTTACAATTACATGGGCAAGATAATGAGTACATTTTTTTAATCCAACATCATTGCCTCCTCATATGTTTCCCCTTCCCATCCCTTCCCATACCCTCCCTGACACCCTACCAGGTCCTCCCCCCACCAATGTTGTAAAGTTCGTTTTTTGACATAATGACTTGTACATCTCATTGTTGCAATAGGTCCACCTGTATCCCTATTTAAACGATTTGGTATCCCTATTTAAACGATTTGTTTTTTCCCTACGCCTCCACAAATTATACCACCATCAAATGCAGTGAAAGCTTGGGTTATACCGTGGGAAAGGGACATACAAACAACATAGAAATCATCTTATAAATATGTTAGAAATAATTGAATAAAATAAAAATCCTTTTCAATACTTATCTTGGAGTTCATTTTCCTAACATCACCTTATCTGACCTTTTCTGCTTGACTCAGACATATACTAGTTATTGCAAATAAGGGAAACTTTATCTGTGTCGTTTTATTTGTTTTTATTCCTGTCAATCTTTGGGGCCCAGGAACCCAGGTTCGGCTGTGAGTCCAGTGGCTTCAACCCAGCCTGGAGTGATCAAAGCTGAGGCAGAGGGGGCTGGGAGGTGGCTCAGTGGTAGAGTGCTTGCCTTGCATGCATGAGGCCCAGGGTTCGATTCCTCAGCACCACATATGCAGAAAAAGCCGCAAGTGGTGCTGTGGCTCAAGTGGTAGATCACTAGCCTTGAGCTGAAGAGCTGAGGGACAGCACCCAGGGCCAGAGTTCAGGCCCCACAACCAGCAAAAAAAAAAAAAAAATGCTGCGGCAGAGTTGCCATGATCTGAGTTCAAGCCCTGTGCCTGACAAAATAAAAATAAATGAATAAACACATTAAAAATATTTTAAAAATTATGAGGCCCCATGGCTTGGAATTGATGCCATTTTTTTTCTGCCAGGCCTGGGATTTGATCTCAGGGTCTGGGAAATCTGCAGCATTGTGGGGGAAGGGGAAGCTCACCATGCTGGAAGACAAGAAAGTCAGGCCTGTTCCCAGGGCCTGAATTCAAGTCCTAGCACTTGAAACAATAATATTTTTATATATTTTAAATACATGATTTATATTTACAGTTTATTGCATATTGCGATTCATGTAGTTATTGATTTTATTTTGTGTTTTACTTATTAAGTATTTTAGTGAGTATGATTACACATATAATATTTTTACATCCTATTACATAGAACATAGATATGCCTACATATTATCCATCATTGCTGAGACCCAGGACTTTCGCTGATAAGGAAAACAAGTGGGAGAATTAGCCTCTTCCACCAGGATTAAGTTTTTGGCAGTTCTGTGATTTGAACTCTGGGCCTACAAGACCCACTTCATAAACCGGTCAATGTTAGCACACCAGTCTGATGCAAGTGAAGTTGGCGGGTAAATTTGAGGACCTGAGATCAAACCCTAGGAGTGGCCAATATATAAACAGATATATGTGTAGATTGCAGTATGTGTGTGTATTTCCATATGCATATGCATCTATACATAAATGTATACCGAGACAGATAGACATTTGTATAGATTCTACTGCATAACTCTATATATAAGTGATGTCTATACCTTCTTTTTATATATTCTATTGCTACCTATTATTTGGTCTAAAATTATGAGTCCATTAATTAATCTCGGTAGAAGACTTAATTAAGTATTAATTCAATTAATCAATGACCTATATTTATTGTGTACAATCTTACACTAGATTGACTAGCTAATTAGTAATTCAATTAGTACATGCCAAACATTCTATTAGTCTTCCTATAGATAGGAATAGATAGGAATGAGTTTCCTAGCATCTTCAGCCATGTATAGGTGGCAGCCCCAGGATCAAACTCAGGGCCTAGATATCTGGATTGGGCTCAGGCTTCACTGACAGCCCCCAGCCTTAGGCCCTTCAAGGTCACGTACAATTTTCAAGTTGAGTTATTGAGACCCAGGGTTGTCACAGTGCAAAGGAAACAAAGGTAAAATGGGTGTATAAAACTTCCTGGTTTTTTCCTCCTCCATTTTTGTTGCTTTGATGTTTTTTTTGCCAGTGCTAGGAGTTGAAGTCGGGTCCTAGGATCCCTGGATCATCTGTGGGTGTAAATGCTGCACCCCAGCCTAGGGTATTCATAGTTTAAGAAACAATAAAGTGCTTCCTTCAGCAAAAGGATCTCAGGGACAATGTCTAGGCTCACAGTTCAAGCCTCAGGAGTGGCCACACAAAAAAGAGCCATTAAGTCTGTGTGTCTGTATATGTATGCATGTATTTCTATCGGAGAACATCCAAAGTCGCTATGAAGAGAGGAACCCAGACAGGAAATTTGCTTTGAATAGAATGACTTCATAGCACAGAGAGTGCTTTCAAGACAGTGCATGATCCTGGGATCCCTTCACTGTTTCCAGTGTAGCCTGAGGGTTTCTGCACACCCGAGGCTGTTGGAGGAAGTCTGCCTCATTGTTGGAACAGGCAGAAAAAAAGCTTCACTCCTGTTCAGCTTTCTAACAAAAAATTCATGTGGGGCAATTAGTGAGGATGAATGAGGGCAGGCTCTGAAGGCCAGGAGAAAAAGGCACCTAGCTCTCTCTCTCTCTCCGCAGTGCTCTGTTTTGACAGGAAGCCTTCATTTGTGCCACCTCCCATGGCAGGTCAAGTTTCCTGTACTCATCCTGTCTTTGTTAGACTATGTTCCAATATTGAAAAAAACTACTACAATTAATTCAAGAGTCCTTCTTGCAGACAACTAGGGAGCTGAACCTAATAATATTCCTAATTATCAAAGGGATAATTTGCACAAGTGCAAAATCACAATGCTTCTTGTCATCTAGGGCTGGTGAAGCTCATCATGTATTGAAACCTTTGCCATCTTCGAGTTGGGCCTTGGGTAGTAGACTTCGGGTTAAACACAGGATCAGGGTGCTGACCTTGAGCTCAGAGGAGAAGCTCTTTGCTTTACCATTTGGTGTCACTGCTTCATTTCTTGTATCTTTGTGTGTGTTTGTGTGTGTGTGTGTGTGTGTGTGTGTGTGTGTGTGTGTGTGTGCAAGTGCATACACCAGACCTGGAGCTTTTATTCAGGACCTGAGCACTGTACCTCAGTTTCTCCTGTACAAGTACAGCACTCTACCACTTGAGCCACACAGCCAATTCAGGCTTTTTTTCTAGGGATGTGGTACTGAGGATTCAAGCCTAGGGTTTCACACATGCAAAGCATTCTACCCCTAAGACACATTCCCAGCACTCCACTTAAGGTTTCTTAATTTCTTTTCTTGTAAGTTGGAGGAGTTGACATCTGGGCCTGGGTGCTGTCTCTGAGCTCTTCAGCTCAAGTCTAACACTCTACCACTTGAGCTACAGCGCCCCTTCAGGCTTTCTGGTGTTTCTTTGGAGATAACCATCTCAAAGAATCACCTGCCAAGGCTGGCTTTGGACCATGATCCTCAGCTCTCAGGCTCCTGAATAGCTAGGATGAAAGGTGCGAGTCACTGGTACCCAGCTTCCACTTTAAGTTTCTAAGTTGTGAATAGAAGATAATAGTCTCATGGGACCGTTTGTTTCTGCGATAGTTTGGAACCCAAATCCTCAGCTTCCTGAGCAGGCAGGATGATAGACCTCAGCTAAAAGCACCTAAGCCGTGACACTTTGCTGCGTGGTAGAGTGCTAGCCCAAGAGGAAAATCAGCGCCTAGGCTTTGGGTTGAAGGTTCATGATGGATAAAACTAAACCAAACCAATTGTCAGCAGGAGACAAGTCACTAGAGTTCAGTACATACATAAATTTGGCTCTGCCTTGGGGACATATCTGAGCCTCAACTTTCTCATCTGCAAAATCATCTTACTTGTGGAGCTCTAACAAGGACCAGATGGAAGAATACACCCCATGAAGGACTCAGCACATAAAACCCTATGAAGGAATCAGGACCCAGCACCCCAGGAGGGACTCATCACATAGTTCTATCCCACAAGCTGTCATTAGAATTCAGGTGCTTTCATCAGTATCACGATTCTTTCAGAAAAATGTCAAAAAACACAAAAGTTCACATCTAATGGTTTAGAGGGGTGGTTAATGGGGGGGAGGGTCCTCAGCCTCGGGGATTGCACTCATAGGTTGAGGCTACTCTCCTAAGACCTTTTCCTCAACCCAAGAACTCTACCACTTTGAGCCTCAGCTCAGTGTCTCTCAGACTTCCTGCCAGGGCTGAGTACTCAAACCACCAGTTTCAGAACTCATCCCCGAGCAGCTAGGGGTGAGCCAGCAGTGTCTGGTTCCATGGATTTGGTTTGCAGCTGTTGACCTCTGGCTAAGTCAGGTTAGATGATATCCATCAGCTTCAGACTCCCGGCTTGCTCTGTCATGAGGTATTTGAAATCCTGGCATTCTATACTTGCAGTCATAACTTTCTAACTTGTTTTTGGTGCTTCAGTGACAGCACCACTTCTGGCTTTACATACTAGGCAAACACACTACCATTGAGCCCCAGTAGTGACAAGTGTAGAAATATATATTTTTTGTTTTATATATATACATATATACATATAAAACAAGAGAGAGATGTCTGTATATTATTAAGTTATATATACTATTTTACTACCAATTATCAATAATTAAATTATTTCTTCCTTTATTTAGGTATCATGTTTGAATTCATAATAAAGTATTAATTGAAAATTAAGCAATGTACTATGATTATTGTGTATAATTTTATAATATAAACATATACTAAGTACTAATGTAATTGTTACTTTGACAACATTCCATTCTTATCGCTGTCTATCGGAATGCATTTTTTAGGATCTCCTGACATTCGTATGTGGCGGGGATTTGAACCCCGGACCAATTTGCTGGTTTTGGTTATGGCTTCCCTGATAGCCCATCAAACTTCAGCAGTGCAAGGTCACATACACTTTCCGGGCCCTGTCATTTAGACCCAAGATGGTCACAATTCAAAGGAAAAAACTATGTAAAACCACCTTCTGGATCTTCCCGGTTTTATTCCTCTCCTTCTTTCACCCTCGTTTTTTTGTCAGTTGTCAGACAGAAGTCTTAGTCTGTGCACTGTCCCTCAACTCTTCAGCTTAAGGCTATCGTTCTACCACTTGAGCCATAGCAACACTTCCAGCTTTTTTCTGCTTATGTGTTGTTGAGGAATCGAACTCAGGACCTTATGCATGGAAGGCAAGCACTCTACTACTGAGCCCCCTTCCCAACACTTCACCTCTTTTGGCCACTCGAAAGATTTGAACTCAGGTCCTAGGATGGGCTGTGGGTCCAGAAGCTGCACCCCAGCCTAGAGTGATCAAGGCTGAGGCAGAGTTGCCACCAGCTGAGTACAAGGCCCGGGACTGGCCAAAAAAATTAAAGTCCTGGCTTAGAATTTGCACAATTTTTCTGGCAGGCCTGGGATTTGAATTCAGGGTCGGGGGAACTCTGTGGCACTGTGAGGGAGGGTAAGCTCACCGTCTTTGAAGACAAGAATTTCAGACCAGCTTCAAGGGCCTGAATTCAAGCCCCATCACTGGAAAAATAATACTAATATATGAGATCTTTTTACATACATGGGTTTACTCCATTTATTACCCTTCTTTATTCATTATTTATTTTCTTTAGCATTATTACATATATAACATTTTTTTCATTTATTATATCTTATCACATGGATATATTTGCATATGGATTATACATCATATTTAGATTTTATCAGAGAAGAAAAAAATGTGTCAAAATTGGCTTCTTATGCTTTTGGCATTGCTGGGATTTGAACTCACAGCCCACAATGCATAATTTATGAATGAGTCAGTTGTAGAACAAAAGCCTTTGGCAAACTGAGCTGCCAGCCAGTTCTGAGGACCTGGGATTAAGCCATAGTAGTGGGATATATATATATATATATATATATATATATATATATATATATATATATATATATATAAATATATATATGGATAGATAGATCGATAGATAGATAGATAGATAGATGTGTAGTTTGCTATATAGATGAGAGAGACAATGTGAGGATATTAAATTATATATATTGTGAATTATTAGTTATTAAATTAGGTCTCCATTTAATGCAGTATCATGGTTGAATATTTACTAAAGTATTAATGTAAAAGAAGTCAGTGTTCTTTAATTAGGAGAACCAAACCAGGGTGTTAGAATGGAAGACATAATCCAATAATTTTTGTGTGACATTCTATAACAGAATCATGAACTAACTGTCAATTTAATTCTAACTTTTATAAATGCCATTAAGCATTCCCATGGATAGGAATGATTTTCTCAAGATCTCCCTCCATTTGTAGGTGGTGGTCCTGGCATTCCAACTCCAGGCCTGAGTAGTTTACTCAGAAATGCAAACCATTAGAATGACACTGTGAGGATTTCAGACTGTCATGAGGAAAAATAGAACAAGAAGAAAAGAAACCCAAGTGGCAGTGGATCCTGCCTGTAATCCTAGCTCTTCAGGAGTCTGAGAGGTAGAGAATGACAATTTGAATTCAGTCGGGACAGGAAAGCCCAGGACAATCTTACTTCTAAGGGATTACAAGAATTAAAAATAAAACATGGCCGGGGCTGTTGCTCAAGGGCACTACCCTTGAGCAAAAGGAGCTCAGGGACTGTGCCTAGGCTCACACCCAGACTTGCAAAAAAAAAAAAAACAAAAACAAAAAAACAAAAAACAGTAACTCCATGTCTACCCATGTATGTATGAATGTATTTCTATCAGTTAAGATCCAGAGTCCCTATGTTGAAAGGCACACATCTAGGAAATTTGCTTTGAATAAAATGGTTTCATAGCACAAAGCGAGATCAAGACAGTGCATATTCCAGGGCTTACCTCACTGTTCCCAGTGTAGCCTCAGGGTTTCTGTGCACCTCAGGCTTCTGGATGAAGTCTGCCTCATTGTTGGAACAGGCAGACAAAAGACCTCACTCCTGTACAGCTGTGTAACAAACAACTCCATCTGGGCCAATTAGTGAGGATGAGTGTGGGCGGGTTCTGAAGGCCAGGAGAAAAAGGCTTCTTTGTATACAAAGCTATCTCTTTCCCCAGTGCTCTGTTTGGACAGGAAGCCTTCATTTGTACCACCTCCTGTGGCAGGCCAAGTTCCTTGTACTTATCCTGTCTTTGTTAGACTATGTCCCAGTGTTGAAACAAACTGCTACAATTAATTCAAGGGTCCTTCTGGCAGACAACTAGAGAGCTGAACCGAATTTAAAGATTCCTAATTGGTAAAGTTGCCTCCTTAGGTTTCCAGAAGCTCACTGAATCTAAGCACATGGGTAATACCACAATGCTTCCTGTCATCTAGGCTGGTGAAGCTCATCAGGTTTTGAAACCTTTGAGCTCTCCTAGTTGAGTCGTGGATGGCTAGCTTTTGGGGCTGAACACAGGGCCTGGGTGCTGACCATGAGCTCAGAACAGAAGCTCAGTGTTTTACCACAATTTGGTGTCACAGCTTCACTTCTGATCTTGCTCTCTCTCTCTCTCTCTCTCTCTCTCTCTCTCTCTCTCTCTCTCTCTCTCTCTCTCTCTCTCTCTCCTCTCTCTCTCTCTTCTCTCTCTCTCTCTCTCTCTCTCTCTCTCTCTCTCTCTCTCTCTCTCTCTCTCTCTCTCTCTCTCTCTCTCTCTCTCTCTCTCTCTCTCTCTCTCTCTCTCTCTCTCTCTCTCTCTCTCTCTCTCTCTCTCTCTCTCTCTCTCTCTCTCCATACATTTGTCCTGGAACTTGAATTCAGGACCTGAGCACTGTACCTGAGTTTCTCCCTGTACCAGGATAGCACTCTACCACTTGAGCCTCAGAGCCACTTCAGGCTTTTTTTTTTTAGTGATGTGATACTGAGGAATCAAAACCCAGGGATTCATACATGCAAAGCAGTCTAACCCCTCTTCTTCAAGTTTCTTTCTTTCTCTTCTTGTATGTTGGAGGAGTTGAAGTCTAGGCCTGGGTGCTGTCCTTCAGTTCTTCAGCTAAAGCCAATTGCGCTACCACTTGAGCTACAGCATTTCTTCAGGTTTTTGTTGGGTCGCTAGAGAGTAGCGTCCATCTCAAGAATTTCCTGCCCAGACTGGCTTTGGACCCTGATCCTCAGCTCTCAGGCTCCTGAGTAGCTAGGAGGACAGGCATGAGGTAGTGGTGCCCAACTTCCACTTCAAGTTTCTAAGTGGTGAATAGGAGATAATATTCTCATGGGACACTTTGTGTCTGGGATAGTTTGGAACCCAGATTCTCAGATCTCAGCTTCTTGAGTAGGCAGGGTGACAGACCTCAGCTACAGATGCATAGATCATAACACTCTGTTGCAAGAGAGTCCTTGGCTCCACGTGGGAGGGCATTAGTCATGAGCCAAGAGGGAAGGGTCAGTGCCTAGGCCCTGAGTTCAAGGTTCACGACTGAGAAAAATAAACAATTTTCTGCAGGAGACAACTCACTAGATTTCAGTACATACATAATTTTGGTGAGCCTCAAGTTTCTCATCTGCACCATCATCTTACTTGTGGAGCTCTTACAAGGACCAGATGAAAGAATGAACCCCATGAAGGACTCAGCACACACCTCATGAAGGACTCATCACATAGCTGTATCCCACACGCAGACATTAGAATTAGGGTCCTTTCTTCGGTTTCAGCATTCTTTCAGAAACACGTCACAAGCCACACAAAATTCACATCTAATGATTTAGAGGGATGGGTTTTTTTGGGAGGTCTGGGAGTCAGCCACAGGGAATGCACTGGAAGGTTGGAGGTACTGTTCTCAAATCTTTTGCTCAAGGCTAAAGCTCTACCACTGTGAGCCACAGCTCAGAGTTTTGCAGACTTCTTGCAAGGGATGGGTTTTAAACCCACCAGTGTGAGATCTCAGCCCCTGAATATCTTGGATGACAGGGCTGAGTGAACTAGCAGCATCTGGCTCCGTGGGGCTGGGTGGTAGTGATTTACTTCTGGCTGTCAGTTTAGATGTCAGCTGTCAGCACCAGACTCCTGGTTTGCTCTGTAAGGAGGTATTTGAAATCCTATACTTATACCATTGAAGTTAGAACATTCTATTTTCTTTTTTTTTTGGTGCCAGTCCTGGGTCTTGAGTAAGGGTCTAGACATAGTCCCTAAGCTTTTATGCTCAAAGCTAGTGCTCGACTGCTTGATCAACAGCATGACTTCCAGATTTTTCTGTGCATGCGGTAGTGAGGAATCGAACCCAGGGATTTGTACATACTAGGCAAGCACCCAACCACTGAGCCCCGGGAGTGACAAGAGTATGAACAGATAAATGTGTAGATTGGTTGACAGATAAATGGATGTATATGTGTATAACAAGAGAGAGATGACTGTATACTATGTAACTGCATATAAACTATTACTACCAATTATTGGCAATTAAATTATTCCTTCCTTTTTAAAGTATCATGATTGAATATAGAATAAAATATTAATTGAAAATTAGTCAATGTAGTATAATTGTTGTGTATAATTTTATAATATAGTCGTACACTAACTACTAATTTAATTGTTACTTTTATAACATTCCATTCCTATGGATGCATATGGGAATGGGTTTCTTAGATTCTCCCACCATTCATTAGTGGCAGTCCTGGGATTCGACCTCCAGACCTAATTTGCCAGTTTTGGCTATGGCTTCCTGAATAGCTGCCAAACATCAGCAATGCAAGGTCATGTACACTTTCTGGGCCTTGGCATTTAGACTCAGGATGGTTACAATACAAAGGAAATAAAAAGGTAAAACTACTTTCTTGAACTTCTCAGTATTATGCTTCTCCTTTTTATTTTTTATATTTTTTGCCTGTCCGGAGATTTGAACTCAGGTCCTAGGATCCCAGTGCTGGCAGTGGCAGAGATGCCAAGACCTGACTTCAATCCCCGTACATGGCAATAATAATAATAATAATAATAATAATAATAATAATAATAATAATAATTATAATAATTATAATTATAATTATAATTATAATTATAATTATAATTATAATTATAATTATAATTATAATTATAATTATAATTATAATAATTAGACCCTGGCTTGAATTTGCACAATTTTTCTGGTAGGCATGGGATTTGAACTCAGGGTCTGGGCAACTCTGTGACAATGTGGGTGAAGGGGAATGGCTCACTGTCCTTGAAGACAAGAAATTCAGACCAGTTCCTAGGACCTGAATTGAATCCCAGCCCTGGAAAAATTAATGTTCATATATCAGATCTATTTATATACATGGGTTTACTGCATTGACATTTATTACCCTTATTTATTTAGTATTATTACACATATAACATTCCTTTTAGTATATCATACCACATAGGATATATTTTATACATCATACTGAGACCAAGGACTTTCTCAGAGAAGGAAAACAATGTGTCAAAATTGGCTTCTTACTACAAAGAATCAATTTTTGGCCATCCTGGGATTTCAACTCACAGACTACAATGCCCAATCCATAAATGGGGTCACAGTCTTAGCAGACCAGACTCTGGCAAACTGAGCTGCCAGGGAGCTCAGAGGACCTATGATCAAGCCCCACTATTCCCATGGGACTAGTGGGGCTTGATCATAGGTATGATGATATATGTATATTTATTTATATATATATGTAAATATACATATCTATCATATATATACACATCTATCATCATATATATGTATATTTATATATAAATATACATATATACATATATATGTTGATAGATGTGTAGATTGAGATATATATTTATGTATATATATACATATATATATAGAGAGAGAGAGGGACTGTGAGGATATTAAATTATATATATTATTACCAATTATTAGCTATTAAATTATGTTTCCATTTAATGAAGTATCCTGGTTGAATACATATGAAAGCATTAATTAAAAATTAGTCAATATCCTTAATCATACCATGATGCTAGAATGGACGATATAAATCCAATACTTATTCTGTGGCATTCTAAAATAGAATCATGAAGCCACTGCACATTTAATTATTACTTTTATAATATTGCATTAGCATTCACATGAACAGGAATGAGTTTGTCAGGATCTCCCTCCATTTGTGGGTGGCAGACCTAGCAATCAAACTCCAAGCCTGAGTGGTTTAATTTGAATGCAATCCATTGGAATGACACCGTGAAGATTTCAGATTGTTATGAATAAAAAAAAAAAGTACAAGAAGAAAAGAAAGCAAGTTGTCAGTGGCTCCTGCCTGTAATCCTAGCTCCTTAGGAGGCTGAGATGTAAAGAATGCCAATTTCAATTCAGCCGGGGTGGGAAAGTCCATGATACCCTTCTTTCTAAGAGGTCACATGAAAAAGAAAAACCATGAATGTGTCTGTGGCTCAAGGGCAGAGTGCTACACTTCAGCAAAAGGAGCTCAGGGAGAGATCCTAGGCTCATAGTACAACCACAGATCTGCCAAAAAACATAGGAGGCAATAACTCCTTGTATCTTTGTATGGATGATGAGCATTCAGCAGGTTGCCCATGCCCAGGCACCCAACCTGGGCAAGCTAGGACAAGCCCTCAGAGAGTACTAAGTCTGAGCTGGCAACTTGAACAAAGCATCCTTCTCTGCCATTTAAAAAACGGAAGCCTTATATTCTGGCTGAGGTGTCCCATTGGGACACCTAGAAGCCAGACACTGCCTCCAGGGAGACCACAGTTCTAGGCTATAGTAGTTGTTGAAGATTCTGGCTTCATATACTCTATCCCTCTGTATGATGTGAGCCTAGACTTCCGGGGCCTGGTGGCTATCACTCATTTATCATTCCTCATTTCCAAGTCACAGGCTGGTCCCAAATATTGGCAAAGATATGAAATAGTCAGCGATTTCTACAATTAAAGGGATAAGTTAATAAACCCCACCCTCATAACTCCCATGAGAAGTGAGCCTTGGATTGTGGGTTGTGTATGTGGCTTAGTGGTAGAGTGCTTACATAGCACGTATGCATGAAGCCTTGGGTTCTATTCCTCAGTAACACAGAAACAGAAAAAGCCAAAAGTGGCACTAGGGCTTAAGTGGTAGTGTGCTAGCCTTGAGCAAAATAAGCTCAGGAACATGTCCACACCCTGAGTTCAAGCCCCAAGACTGGCAAAACAAAAGTCAGCCTGGTGAGATATATTGTTCTGGGACTCAGAGGAGGTCCGACATTATAGGTAAGAGGTAGGGTAAAGGGCAGGTGCTGGGGGCTCACCCCTGTAATCTTAGCTGATTAGGAGGCTGAGATTTGAGGATGACAATTGCAAGCAACCAAGTCTATATGAGACACTTTCCTCCAATTAAACACCCCAAAATCCAGAAGTAGAGCTGTGGTTCAAGTAGAGCGCCAGCCTTGAGCACAAAGGCTCAGGGATAGAATAGCATCCAGGCCATGAATTCAAACCCTAGGAATGGCACACACATGCGCGCGCGCGCACACACACACACACACACACACACACACACACACACACACACACACACACACATCAAGATTGAGCATTTGCCAGTCAGCCTGCACAAGTTCCATCTCTAGAAACTTAATACTAAAAAAAAAAGAGAGGGAGATTGGAAGGAAAGACTTGCTCCACGAGGTGATATAACCAGTGCCAAAATTCCACAGGAGTTCTAAGATGTGAAAGAGGACAGAGAGCCTCAGGCAGAAAGTCCAGCATGGGCAACGGTCCTGAGGTGTGGTTTAGAGCAGGTGGTGTGGGTGGAATGAAGGTTTTGTGGCTTCAGACAAGTCTGGCAGGACATTCAAGGCTGTGTCAAGGTTTGTACTTGAGTCACATGTAGAGCAGAGGTTGGGATCCCAGATTGGGGCCCAGGAGGAAGATTAGCTTGTCTTTTCACCATGGACCCCAGCCATTTCCTGTGGCTGGCAGCCTATTTTTCATAGCTCCTGACCCTCAGGCCTCCTTTGCATGGAGGAATCAGGGCAAATGCAGGGAAGAACACTTGCTTAAGAAAAGCTTCTAGGAACTGAGAAGGTGTTTCAGTGGTAGTGCTTGCTTGAGGCTCTGGGTTCAATTCCTCAGTACCACATAAGCAAAAAAGAAAAAGGCTGGAAGTAGTGCTGTGGCTCAAGTGGTAGAGCGCTAGCTTTGAGCTGAAGAGCTGAGGGACAGCGCCCAGGCCCAGAGTTCAGGCCCCATGACTGGACTCCCCACCTCAAAAAAAGAAAAGCTTCTAGCCTAATGCCACTAGTGGCACAACCCCTGTAAATCCTAGCTACTCAGGAGACTGAGATCAGAGGGAGGAAAGTTGCTAAGACCCTTCTTGCCGCTGAACTACCAAAAGCCAGAAATGGAGCTGTAGCTCAAGTGATACAGTGCCAGCATTGAGGGAAAAAATTAAGAGACCAAATCCCAGACCCTGAATTCAAGCCCCAGTACTGGCACCTAAAAATATAAAGTAAAGCTTTCAGGAGCTCCTAGTCCACTGTAGTGAAACTCCTAGCACCGGTGGCTCACACCTGTCCTCCTAGTTCCTCAGGAGGCTGAGACCTGAGGATCGCGGTTCAAAGCCAGCCCAGGCCAGAAAGTCCAGGAGACTCTGATCTCCAAGGAACCTCCAGAAAACTGGAAGTGGCGCTGTGGCTCAAGTGGTAAGCTGAAGAGCTGGGGGACATCTCCCAGGCCCAGAGTTCAAGCCCCATGAACAGCACCTGGCCTGCTTGGACCTCACTCTGTGGCAGAGTACTTTCCAGTGTGCCCCTGAGGGTCTCCCAATGTCTAGGTGTCCCACCAGTCTTCAGAGCAGCCTCTTTGGAGGTCTTTTCGTATAGAGTAGGCCACAGTATCAGAGAAAGGTCAAGCCTTGGGGCACGGAGGTCTTCGGTCAAGTCATCAGAATGGCATCTGTCAAAGGTGCACTATGGATCTGAGCAGTAAATCGACATCTCATACCAGGGTTCTGGACCAACAGGGGCAGGAGCTGCAAGATGGCACAGCAGGTAATGCCCACTCATGCAAGTATCATAAAAGTGTGAATCTGTCAGGCACACCTTTGACGGGTGTTGAGTTGGGCTAATGAAAGACTTGTAGGCTCAGGAATCCACAGGTGGCTGGCTGCTGCTTGTAGCAGTCACTACTCCTGGAGTCCCAGGGCTTGGAGCCCTGCTTTCCTCACCAGTGCTCGGGGGCAGATGAACGTCTGCAATCGTGGGCCAACTAAAAAGGAGCATCCATAGTTTCCTTCTCTTGGTCCTGTGTCCCTATGCATGGATGGAGGGGCAGGTCCCATGGAACTTACTGCCATGACCCAGACCCCTCAACCCAAGAAGGACTTAGGGAGAAACAACTTGATCTGCCTTGAGACTTTACTATGATTATGCCTCAGGACTACCCACAGTTCTACCTCAGCTCATCATTAACACCTCTGTGTGTGTGTGTGTGTGTGTGTGTGTGTGTGTGTGTGTGTGTGTGTGTGTGTGCATGCATGTGTGAGTGCACATATTGGTACAGGATTTTAACTCAGGGCCTGGGCTCTTTCCCTGAGTTTTTTTCATTGAGGGCTAGCACTCTACAACTTGAGCCACAGCTTTTCTTCCAGCTTTCTGTGGTTATTTGCAGAAGAGAGTCTCATAGACTTTTCTATCTGGGCTGCCACTGAATGGCAATCCTCATATCTCAGCCTCTGAGGAGATAGGAATATGAGAGAATGAGCTGTTAGTATATAACCGGCCACAGTTTCCTTCTTGGATAAAACAGAGTACCTCTCTGTCCCAGCCAAGCACCCATGTACAGCTACCCCTCCAACCCAGGCTTCAGACAAAACATACCCTCCCCTGAGGACAAAGAAATGGGATCAGGTTTGAGCTTTAGGTTCTCCACACAGTCAGGGGCTGCTAGGAGCTGATGTAGAGGTCAGAGGTCTAGGCCAGGGCAAGTAGACAGCTGTTAGAACAGAAGAGCATATGAAAAGACATCCTTGCAGCTGGGTGGCAGTGGCTCATGCCTATAATCCTAGCTATCAAGGCTGACACCTGAGGATCAATCAAGATTCAAAGTTAGCCTGGGTACACTCTTATCTCCAATGAATCATCAAAAAGCTGGGAAGCGGAGCTACACTAGTTCACATGGTACAGCACCAACCTTGTGCAAACAAGCTAAAGGATAGCACCTAGGCTCTGAGTTCAAGCCCCGGTAAACACACACACACACACAAACACACACACACAAACACACACACACACACACACACACACACACACACAACACACACACACACAAACAGAGTAACATCTTTAGCAGGTGCCAATGTCTCATACAGCTATCCAGCTACTCAATAGGCTGAGCTCTTAGGATGGCAGCTTGAAGCCAGCCCAGGCAAGAAAGTCCGTGAGACTCTTCTCTCCACTAAAGTACTAAAAAAGATGAAAGGTGAGCTGTGATTCAAGTTGTAGAGTGTTATCTTAGGGACAGGGCCTAGGCCCTGAGTTCCAGCTCTGAGATTTTGGTTTTTTTTTTTTTTTGGTGGGGGGTGTCTGGTCATGGGGCCTGAACTCTGGGTCTGGGCACTGTCCCTCAGCTCTTCAGCTCAAGGCTAGCCCTCTACCACTTGAGCCACAGCGTCATTTCTGGCTTTTTCTTTTTTGCTTATGTGGTGCTGAGGAATCGAACCCAGGGCCTCAGGCATGCAAGGCAAGTGCTCTACCACTGAGACACCTTCCCAGCCCTCTGTGATTTTTTAAAATAGAAACGCTTTGCCATCCCCAACCCCACAGGCCATAAATCCAGATTTTGGTCATCCTAGATCTCACTTCCATTCCTGCTACTTCCACAGAACTGCCACAAGTAGCCGATGTGTGGCTAGCACTGAGTTAAGAATTGAACTTACACAAGGGGGACATAACCAGGTCAAGGCTAATGCCCCAGAACATTGAGGTACTGGCCATCCCAGTCTCTCACCCCCTGTACCCTGACTCTGGAATCTAGTCTGTGCCTCTGTATTATGGTTATCTGGAACTGTTTAGAAGGACCTGAGAGGCCCAGCTGGGTGGGGGAAGATAGACTTTCCTGTGATAAGTTACATTTACATTTCCTAGACACTAATGGATACTTCCAAGACAACTTGGCCTTACCTTCCATGTAGCCCCAGATCCTCCATGTTTAGGCAGCTTTCAGTCAGCTATCAGGCTGAAGTTGGCCAGAGCCATTGGCAACCACCCTTCCCCCACTCCACTGCCAGCCTGCTAAGATGGACATGCATCCAGAGGCCCAGCTGAGGAATAGGAAAGGACATGGCATGACCGACATCCTCCCGTCCAGGGGCAGGGGAGAACCTATGCCAGCTGGCCCTGCTGATCCAGAATCCTCTGGAGGCGGCCAAATTTATGGACAGCCAGATTGGGCCCCAACAGAAAGCTAGAATATACAGGTATCTGCCAATTTAGGACTCATTGTAGACCCAGATAGGGGGCTAAAGGCAGGGTGCCATGGAGGAGGGGCTCCCTCTGAAATCAGGAAGAGGCAGACAGGCGCCCAGGAAGGGGACAGAGTAAGATGAGGGGAAAATATATACACACACACACACACACACACACACACACACACACACACACACACACACACACACATACATACACAGGGGTAGCCCAAGGACTCAGCAGTCCCTGAGCACCTGAACATCTCAACCCCTGAGAAGATAGCTCTACGATACTCAGACCAACTGTAGACAAAACTCAGTCTCTCACACGTCTGGAATGGCTCATAACATAGCATCGCATTTCCTACTGTACACAATGGAATGCAGAAAATTCAGCTACCTTATTTTTGGTTGTTGGTCATGGGGTTTGAACTTTGGGCCTTCACACAGTCCTTTAGCTCTTCAGCTAAAGGTGCGTGCTCTACCATTGGAGCCATAGCACCACTTCCGGTTATCTGGTAATTCAAATCCACCCTAAGCTGGCTTTGATCCGCAATCCCCAGATCTCAGTCTCCTGAGTAGCTAGGATTACAGTTGAGCCAATGGCAGCACCTGGCTTCAGTTACCTTCTTATACCCAGGGGAAACCCAACTTGTCAGGCTACAAGTAACATGCAATCCTTCGCTTCAGACTTTGACACCAGCACCCAACACCACACTTCCATGGATGGAGAGAAAAAAAATTGACACTACCCTCCCATCCCTGCTAACATTCACTCCACTCTCTGCCTAAGACAGGCCACAACCTCTGGAGTTCTTGGTAAGGCAACGCCCATCCTTCTGTGATTTTACACTTAGGCAAAACAGGGGAGATCTTACAAATTTCTGTACATTGAGGCCAGCACCTGTTCTCCCAACCACAGCACCCCCACTCCTTCACCATCTCTTACAGGCAAGGGGTGTCTTTCTGGTTTTTTTTTTTGGTTGAGGGGCTTGAACTCAGGGCTTGGTACTGTCTCCAATGATGATTTTTACTCAAGTCCAGTGCTCTACCATTTGAGCCATGGAACCACTTCCAGTTGGAGACTGGAGATGAGACTCTCATGGGACTTTCCTGCCTGAGCTGGGAAACGGGATCCTCTGGATCTCAGCCTCCCAAATAGCCAGAATGACAGGTGTGAGACACCAGCCCAGGGCTTATGGTGTCTCATTCTTTAGTATTTCCTCCTAGTCCTCCTCTAGACACTACCACCTAGATACTCTTCTACCGCCCTCAGGGACAGCAAAGGGAGGCTTGGAATCTGGGTAGGTCCATATGCATTAAAGGGTCCCCTCCACACCTCTACCCCTCTCTAAGCTCCCATCTGCCTCCTGTGGATGGCCTGGTCATCCGGAGCAGATCATACCCACTATGACTCTGGGGCCTGCCTGTATCCCCCTGCCCCACCCAACAGGCACCTTAGTATTTCTTGGGCCAGCTGCTTCATGTCCTGTTGGCAGATATTGGGAGGGTTGCTGATAACCGGGTCCAGGTGTTCAGGGCAGAAGGAGTGTCCAGTTCCCCTCTGTCAATGAAGGAGACACAAAGCATGGATGGATCTACTAAGAATTACAGGGCATAGCCATCCACCCATCACCAAGGTCACTTTGATAGCTGTTTTATGTTGACAGTCCTGGGGCTTGATCTCGGGGCCTGAGTGCTGTGTTGGAGCTTCTTTTGATGGAGGTGACGCTCTTCCACCTGAGCCAAGGTGCCACTTCCGACTTTTTCTCTGTGTATGTGGGACATAGGAATTGAATCAAGGGTTTCCTGTGTGCTAGCGAGCCCAATACTGCTAAGACACAATTCCAACCTTGGATAGGTGTTTTTCTGTGACCCCTTGTCCCTGTCTCGGGGCAGTCTTGCACATCTGTACCGAGTTTCTCAGCAGCATCCATGGCTGGAAATGATCATGCTCAGCTATGTTGTCCTATATCTACAGTATCTTTGCACTCTGTGCTTCCTGTATGTTCCTCCTTGTTAAGTAAGATCCCCTTTCTAGTCCTACTTCTATGAAGCCCACTCCAATTGTCCTGGCAGAGAGGGATCTTCATTCTGCAGGCTGCTGGCCTTGTCACGCTCTGCCTTCTGGCTGGTGTGGATTGAGAGTGCATGAAGGAGAAGGCCTGGCTTCCACCACCCACTTTTTGAAGGCTCTCATACACTACCCTGGGACCGCTGCTGTACCATATTCCATGAGAGGTCACGCGAGGCCCAGGCAGTATGGGGCAACAAGATGAGGCCATATTTTTGTGGGGGCTTGAACTCAGGATCTGGGAGCTCTCTCTCTCTGAGTTTTCGTGCTCAAGGCTACTGCTCTACCCCTGGAGCCACAGCTCCACATCTGGCTTCTTGGTGCTTCCATGGAGAGAAGAGTCTCTCTGGCTTTCTATCTTATGGCTAGCTTTGATCTTTGATGCTTAGATCTCTGCCTGCCAAGTCACCAGGATGTCAGGCTTGAGCCTGAGCCAGAGGTGATGGGCACCAGAGCCTTTCTTTTGAGCTTCTGTTTATCTCGTGTCAACTAGCAAGCCCCAGTTAAAATAGTCAATTTCAGGGGTTCAAGTTTGTCTCCTAGATTAGGTAATCCAAGGAGATAAAGTGTCTTTGGAAAAGGCTACTTTGAATTGAATTGGCATAGGTGAGTGTCTGTGTGTGTGTGTGTGTGTGTGTGTGTGTGAGAGAGAGAGAGAGAGAGAGAGAGAGAGAGAGAGAGAGAGAGAGAGAGAGAGAGAGAGAGAGAGAGAGAGAGAGAGAGAGAGAGAGAGAGAGAGAGAGAGACGGTTTGAGTTTCAGGGATATCTACCCCCATCTCTGCGGTGTCTCATCCTCCCATTGGTGAGTCCATCCTGGATCCCCACCCCAAGGAAGGTGGTTAGGGAGAGTATGTAAGGTCACATCGAGTGGAATGATCTGAATTTTATCCTGCAACTGAAGCCTGGAGAGGTAATGGAGAGAAGGAGCGGTTTAGAGGAACATCAAAGGAAGCCCCTTATCTTTGGCTACAATTACCAGAGAGAAGACTGAATCCATCCTTTTTGGCAGTAAGATAACACGTACCCACTATTCATTTATTTTATTTTATTTTTGTGAGTCCTAGGTCTTGGATTCAGGGCCTGGGTGTCATTCCTGAGTTTCTTTTTCTCAAGGCTGAGGCTCTACCACTTGAGCCACAGCACCACATCTGGCTTTTTTGTGTATGGGGGGAGGTTGTTTATGGGAGATAAGAATCTGACAGACTCTTCTGCCCGGGCTGGTCCTGAGTCACAACCATCAGACCTCAGCCTCTGAATAACCAGAATGACAGGTGGGAGCCACCAGCACCTGACTGCCACCATCCATTTATAATCCCCTAGGGCCAGTTCTTTGCCACCCACACTGCACCCCCCTTGTGGTGAGTGGGAAGCTGACATGGGTGGGTTTTATACTTCAACAGCCTACCTACCTGTGAGTATTGTTCCAGGTCAGTCTGATGGCAGCTTCCTCCTTATTGACAGCAATGACTTGGCTCTGTCACAAGAACAAATGTCCCCCAAGAGGTGTCAGGCCTAGGGTCTTTCCTCTGCATATTGCCCCTCCACCCCAAAATAACACACTCTAGCAAAGCAAAGTAGACATAGAGTGGCAAGGGATCTGGCGAGATAAGTGGTGGTGAGGATCAGAGGCCCGGGATCGTGCTGGGTGGGGAGGACAACGCAAAGCCTCCGTATCCACTTTCTTTTAACTGTCTTAGCAGAGGGTAGTGGGGAAGGACTCACGGGAGGGATGGACGATGAATATCCAACACTGTCTAACCCGGGCACAGTTTGGCTTACCTCAGGGAGGTATTTCCATAGGCGGAGGAGACAGCTCCTGACCTACAGCCCACCTCCAGAATGGGAGGACCACCTGAGTCCAGCCACATGGGGACCCTGGGCCACCTCCTCCAGCACCCATTCAAACCAGTTCCTATGTGAGAGAGATAGGTAGGGAGAGAGACAGAGACAGAGACAGAGTCAGAAAATGTGAGAGAGAGAGAAAGAAAGAAAGAAAGAAAGAAAAAAAAAGAAAGAAAGAAAGAAAGAAAGAAAGAAAGAGAAAAAGAGAGAGAGAGAAGAAAGAAAGAAAGAAAGGAATAAAGAAAGAAAAGAAAGAAAGAAAGGAAAGTAAGAAAGAAAGAAAGGAAGAAAGAAAGAGATAGAAAGGAAGAAAGAAAGAGATAGAAAGAAAAGAAAGAAAGAGAGAAGAAAAGAAAGAAAGAGATAGAAAGAAAGAAAGAAAGAGAAAGAAAGAAAGAAAGAAAGAAAGAAAGAAAGAAAGAAAGAAAGAAAGAAAGAAAGAAAGAAAGAAAGAAAGAAAGAAAGAAAGAAAATCCGAATTATACTTAGCCAGGTGTCAGTGGCACAGGACTATAATGCTAACCACACAGGAAGCTGAGATATGAGGATCATGGTTCATAGCCAGCCAGGCAGGAACGTTTGTTGAGGACACTTATCTTCAAAGAACCACCAGAAATTTGGATGTGATGCTGTGGCTTAAATGGTAGAGCGCTAGCCTTTATCTGAAGAGCTCGGGGACAGTGCCCAGGTCCAGAGTTCAAGCCTCACAACTGACAAGAAGTGGACTTGCCACCACAAGAAGTGGACTGAATAACACCCACTGTCCTAGGGAACATGGCAGAGAAGTCAGGCTGAGCTTGCTGCCAGTTAGGGGTCATGAGTAGGTCACCTAGCGTCTCCATGCCTCATTTTCCCCAGCTGCAAAACTGAGCACAGTTAAGGATCCCTTTCCTCATGGCGATAGGGTAAGGATGAAAGAGAGCCATGTTTTGTTTCATAATCCCGTACTAGTTGCACGATAAATAACAGGCCCCATCTGAGCGCTTTCTGGGTATCTTCCTGTCATATGCTCACAGAATTGCCAAGAACCATATCTGACAGCCTCTCCCTCTATGCCTGCCTCTGCCCCAGAGATGCTCTTGTATTGATTCCTTGTTTCCTCACAACTGTCTCAGGAGGAGACTGAGGACCAATGGTCGAGGCCCAATCCAGAGCTTCACCTTAGGTCAAGAATCGGCTGCCATGGACTGAGTTTGGGACAATCCATCTAAACCAATGACTGAGCGTGAAGCTACATGTCTAGCATTCCAACTAAAGAGGACCAGGCCTGCTGGCGAATGCCTGTCACAGATAGGAGGGCTGCGATCCAGCCCAGCCTGAGTATATATTATCTATCTCGGAAATGTCCAAGACATACAGGCTTAGCTCACATGGTAAAAGACCTGACTGGCAAGCCTAAGGCCTTGAGTACAAACCTTAATATACCAAAAAAAAAAATTAGAGGCCTTGTGCCAGAGGCTCATGCATGTAATTCTAGCTATTCAGGATACTGAAATCTCAAAATTAGAGGTCAAGATTTAAAATAGGGTTGGCTTCACCCATGAATCGTCATTATGAGAAGACCCAGACTCTGACCCATACCAGTGCACTCCATACTAACAGGGCTCACATCCTTACAAAGGGCTGGCTATTCTGTCTGTCAACCTGGGGAGTCACACTCTGTGGGCCCCACCCCCAGGTCCTCCTAAGCTCTCTCTGCCAACAACCAGGCCTAAGGGAGTAGACATCTCCAGGGCACACAGATCCTTTGGTCTTATAATTTAATGGTGCTGAGTTCCCTTCAAGTGTTCCACCCTTCCAGGCCCCTAAACCTAAGCCCATGCATCCCCCACAGATAGCAGTTATAAGTTACCAAAGGGTCCAGTGCTCCGTGTTACAACCCACTTCTACACACCCATACACACACACACACACACACACACACACACACACACACACACACACACACATACACAAAAAGCCAGCACGGGTGGCTCATGTCTGTCATCCTAGCTACTCAGGAGGCTGAGATCTGAGGATCACAGTTCAAAGCCTGCCCATGCAGGAAAGACTGTGTGGCTCCTATCTACAGTGAACCACCAAATAGCCAGAGGTGGAGCTGTGGCTCAAGTGTCAGAGCACTAGCTTTGAGCACAATAGCTCAGGAACAGCACCTAGGCCCTGAGTCCAAGGCCCAGTTCTACCTCCAAACACACACACAGACACACACAGACACACAGACAGAGACACACAGACACACAGACACACAGACACACACAAACACACAGACACACACACACACACACACACACACACACACACACACACAGCCCAAAGCTTCAGTAGTTTCTGAGAAGAGAACCATGAACTCCCTCCATTAGGATCACATCCCACCCCCGAGAAGGTGGCACTGCCGACTTCAGACCCACTGTAGATAAAACATTAAGCTTCTCACATACCAGGAATGTCTCATAGCCCAGGATGTCATTTCCTACTGTACACACTGCTATGTGGAAAACTTAGTTACCTCTTTTTTTGTTGTTGATCATGGGATTTGAACTCTGGGCCAGGCCACTGTCCCTCAGTTCTGCAGCTGAAGGTGAGCACTCTCCCACTTGAGCCACAGTGCCTATTCTCTGGTGGTCCATTGGACATCAAGTCTCGCAGAACTTTTCTGCCCAGGCTGGCTTTAAACTGTGATCCACAGATCTCAGTTCCTGAGTAACTAGGATGACAGCCATGAGTTACTGGCAGCCGGCCAAAGATACTTTTCCATGCCTTTCATCCTATCTCCTCAGGAGAGTGAGATCTGAGGACTGCAGTTGGATGCAACCCTTAACTGCAAAGTCTATGAGAATTCTTTATGTACAATTAAACACCCAAAAAAGTTGTAAGTGGAGCTGTGGCTCAAATGTAGAGTGCTAGCTTTTAGCATCAAAGACAAGGGATAGGACCCAGTCTCTAGTTTCAAGCTTTTTCTAGCAAAGTCCCACCGAAGAAAAGGAAGCAGATGGGCACACCAGAGCTCAAAGCTCACACATATACTCAAGACTCCCAGAACAGACCCAATCCTGCTCTGATTCTCTAGATTCTATGTCCTATATCATGGCAGTCTTAGATGGGACTGACCATGCACCGTTAGGACGTTCAAGTACAAACTCATACTGAGGATCCCTGAACTTATCAGAGACTCAGGATCTCTCACTGTCCTGCATTGACACTGGGCAATGAGGTGAGGTCTAGTTATCCAACCACAGGATGTGGGAATGAAAGGATTTCACAGCCAAGGGAAGAAGACAGGAGGGCTCTATGTCCCTCTCTCTCGGGAAGGAGAAAAGGGCTGATCCATCCCAGCAATGTTCCTGGGTTGTGAGTATTCTCAAAAACAACCCTGCTCAGAGCCCAGGGTCTCTGGTTTTCCCACCAGCCTCTAACCAAGCCTGCCCCACCTTCAGTTGGCCCTCTCTGAATGCCAGATCTGCCATCTAGACTAAAGGCTGAGCCAGAAGAGAGACCCACCTCTGCCTCTGAGAATGGCAGTCAAGAGGTCTTAGTGCCCCCTAGAGGAAGTCTCGGGGCTTCATGGGTCCCGACTCCAGCCCTCATTTCCTGTCTGTCCTGTGCCAGTGGCACACTGACCTCTGTCTCTGGTGGAGGAATGAACACTGGGGGTGTTGTAAAGCCTAACTCTGAAATCCTTACCCAAAAGACCACCAGAGACCGTCACCATGTAAAAGCAAAGGAGTCTTTATTGGAAGCTTGATCTTGGTCCCCCCAGTGTACATGGCAGCAGCCCATGATGCTGAGAGGCCCCAAGCCCATGGTTACAACACTTTTTATACACTTTTTTAGGGAAGGTAGGGCTTCACATACATCATAATTTCTTGTAACCAATCACTACAAACCCCAGGAAAATCACAAAACAACTTTATAGTATGATTGGCACACTACAAAGTGGGAAAGGACCAGAAACAAGTTGTTGGTTAGATCAAGGGGGCCTACATTCTTTAAACTGGTTGGCTTGCACCACAGAGGAGTCTCAAGAGGATACATGCTAAACTGCAGAGTCCCTTTTTTAAACAAACACCACCTGTGGTCTGACTGTAGCGTCACCAAGCACTCCAGCACCTGCCTGCCTGCGGTTTTCCCAAGGATTGTTTATGTTCCTAGTCCCCTGGGAATTGCTTCTTCGGTTCATTCTCAGGTAGGGTTCATGGTCAGCTGCATAACTCATACCTCAGAAGATGCTCACTAGCTCAAGATGAAGTCACCCAGGCCTCAGTCTTCTCAGTGTCATCTTCAGATTGAGCCCGGGAATGTTCAAGTCTCCAAGGATGTACTGCACAGGCATCCTGTGGCAGATGCCAGCCAGGTGGTCAATGGTGAACTCAAGGTGCCAGGACTTTTAATAGCCATGTGGTTGGATAGAAGGCTCTATCACTGATGGTCGAGGTTGTCATGCGAGGTCATGGCTCCAATGTCCTGACACACCTGACCTGGGATCATCCTCCTTCTTCATCTTCCTTGCCTCCCCCCACCTTGACACTCCTTCACCCCAAAACCTCCCTAGATCTTGGACCAGAAAATAAACTTATTGGGGCTGGGGATGTTTGATACCTGGTGACACAGCCTGAGCCTTAGGGTCTACCTGAGGCTGCTTCCCTCTGCAGTCGGTGACCACAAAGTTCCTGGATGTCATAAAGTTGCTGAGGGGTCATTGGCTTGGTCCTACATACTGTCTTTAAGCTCTGAAACTGTCCCCATAGAGATTGTGAATGGTTGGCTCCCTTGATCCAGGGACTCCAAACCAAGGCTCACATGCTCCCTTCTTCCGTTCCTTTCTTCTTTTTCTCCCACCGTCCTCCTCTATCTTTCCTTTCTTTCTCTGACTCCTGGGCCTTGAACTCAGAGCCTAGGTCCTGCCCCTGAGTCTTTGTACTCAAGGCCAATGGACTAAGGCTTGACCCTCACATCCACTTCTGCCATTTTCTTTTTGGTAGTTAGTTGGAGATAAGTCTTACGGGCATTCCTGCTCAGAACTTAAGCCTCGATCTTCCCATCTTAGCCTCCTAAGTAGCTAGGATGACAGCATGAAGCACAGGCATTCAGCTCAAACCAAGGTTTCTTCATGTGTTGTTGTGTTGTGGAACCAGCACTGGAAATTTTCATCATCTATGACTTATCCCCCCCCCCCGAGCTTGGTGCACACTGTAACTCTTTGTTGGATAAATAAATAAGCATCTGTCTACGACAATACTACAGAAAAGTCCCATCTGATTCTGGTAAGAATCTTGGGTGGGCATAACCTGATGTAACTCTCCCACAGTTCTCCCTACACCCTCTTCCTGTCCTTCTGGTGCCACCACACTTAACTCTTTTGGCTCCGAGGATGTGAGCCACGATGTACTTGCTGGATTCTGCTGCCTCTGGGATGCCTATCATAAAGATCTCTGTCCAGAGGCTGACCAGCTTTGTGGCACTCAGTTCCCCACTCGGGTGTGAACAAGGTTGCCGTGAGCTGAAAGCCTGGCTGAATGGGCATACTCTCCACCCCCTGGGGCCAGAGAGGATGGTCCACCATATCCGGCCCCCAAGTTTCATGTTGCAGAGAAAGGATCCTTGAGGCATCCCAGGTCTCTGAATCTCCCAGAGTCCAGTACAGGTGCTAGGAATCGTCTCTGCTTACAGCTGGCAGGCAGGGGATGGTGAGGTCACAATCTCTGCTCCCCACAACATTCTCAACTGTGGTGGCCACCCTAGACAGCCAGAATCTAATCAGTAGCTGCTGGAGAAAGGCAGTTGGGGCACGATGATCGTAGCAGGAGACCATCTGGCTAGGGAACTCTACCTGTGTTGCTTTGAACATCATTGTTTGGCAGATGAAATGGTCAGTCTAATTTGACCCATAATCCCAGGTGTTAGTGGAAATTGCCAACTTCAAGTAAAAACCTTGGAAAAGATGGCATTTCACTTGTCCCAATCAAACTTAAAGGGTTCCAAAGTCAGTGGACTCTTTTCCTTCCAGACAGCCTATAGCAGGTTACAGAAACTGGCATTCAGAAAGCCCTAGCTAACTGCCATGTCCTGATACTGAGCAGGCTCCAGCAGAGATAACACACTTGCCTACCACTGCCCAGCTGAAAACGGCCCAGGCAGAACAGAGATTGGAGTCTGCAGGACTCCAGGGAGGACTGCACAACAGTGCACTGACCCGGAAGGGAATCCACACCACCAGTGGGGGCCTGTAGCTCCCTGCCCAGATGCCCACACACACATCAATATCCTGGGTAAGGTTCCCCTCTCATCCTTTGTCGTGGTGAGCCATCAGCCGTATCACACCGTTCACTACTTCCCAGACCTCCTAGCTTCACAGCCCCTGCCCTCCTCCCCCACATCTCATTCCCAAATTATGTTTGGCAGACACATTCTCAAGCCTTGAATTAGTTCCAACTATACACATGAGAGCAGAATGTCTGGGTGGAAGAGTGCGGTTGTGGTTACACTCATGTGCCTTCTGGCTGAAGACAGAAGGTCAGGTGTCCACTCGGGTCTGTGCTTCCCACGGGCCTCCTACTAGAGACCTACACAGGCCCAGCAGCTACAGTTGGCTACAGGAAAGGGGAAGAGGGATGTGGAAAGAAGTGGAAAGGTAATCTACTGAAACTTTCTCCTAAGATGCCATGAAATGATGAAGGAGAATAGAGAAATTGTGGCTGGGCTTGTATTGGGCACTCATGAAAAAAGAACAACAAATACACATACACAAAAATAAAATGCTTTTGCTCGTTTTAGACACGGTGACTAAAGTATATTTTCATTGTTCTCATCTCCCTACACTACCAACACACACACACACACACACACACACACACACACACACACACACACACACACACACACACACACACACACACAAATACAAACCAGTGACAGAAGACTCATTCATGCAGCACTTGCAATTTACCACCTGATCATTCACAGTCAGGCTGTTCAAGGAGAAAGATGATCGATATCTCTCTCTCTCTCTCCCTCTCCCTCTCCCTCCCTCTCCCTCTCCCTCTCCCTCTCCCTCTCCCTCCCTCCCTCCCTCCCTCTCTCTCTCTCTCTCTCTCTCTCTCTCTCTCTCTCTCTCTCTCTCTCTCTCTCTCTCTCTCTCTCTCTCTCTCTCTCTCTCTCTCTCTCTTACTCACACAGACTCAGGGCATTGTCTCTCCCGAGTGAGTTGGTTCCTCATCTGGGAAATGTAAAAGCTCAAGGATGGGGATTCCCTGGTAAGAACCAGGGGATCCCACCAAGGGGAACATTGCTCTAATAACACAGAACCACCCTGCCTCTCCCTTTCTCGAGGGAAAGACCCCTCCCATTGGGAACAACCAGCCTTGAGTCCCCATTCACTAAAACCCTATGCTAGGACTCTGGGTGAAGGAGTCCTGAGGCAGGTGGCTCCTCAGAACCAGGAGAGAAAACAAAGAAGGGTGTCATAGTGCCTCCAGAGGGGTGTCTGACCTGAGGTGGGGGCAATTTTGGGGAATTTGATGGAGTCCTAAAGGCTATATATATGGATGGACTCCCTACTTCCAGCCTAGATGTTTCTGGGTGACTTGGTGGATTCTTGAGGAGGACGAGGAGCCCAAATGGACCAGGAGCACTAGCAGAGCTGGCAGAGCTGGGAAATATGATAACCCTGGGAAAACTGTTAACAGCTGGGGTGGGAGGGGGACAGGACAGGTGTACGTGTGTTGGAGGAACACACCTCCCAAATAATCACCTCCCATCTGACCCCCAGTGCCCTCACCTCCCTACTGGGCTCTTCTTGGACCTCCTCAGGTGAAGGTGTGGCTGAGCACAGAAGACAGACAAGGGCTCCCACAACAATAAGGGGGCCTATCTTCTGCATCCAACAGCCTCTACCCACAGAAAAAAAGGAAAAGACCTGAGAGGTGCTGCTACCCACCTGTGACTAAAGCCATCAGGTTCCCACCAGCGAGAGGAAAGGTGCAGATATGTGGCTGTGTGGCTCCCACTGCTCCAGGCCAGGGTCTCTGGGGTGTCCCCTCTTCACCCATTTCTTCATCTTCCCTTTTCCTGGGGACACTGGCCACTAGGGATGGGGATGGGATCCCAGGGTCAACACCCCACTGCAGCAACTGGGTCTCATTTGTGGCAGAGCCAGGGCGGACTGTGGGGCATGAGGGAGGTGCAGGTGGGACAGGAGAAGGGAGGCAGGAGCCGCAGGTCTGGGTCCACTGGGGGAGTGACAGGAAGTCACGAGGTACAGGGGTCACGGGGTGTGGGCCCAAGGGACAGCCACTTATGTGTGCTGCTGGGGAGAAGCTATAGGCGGCTGCTCCTGGTGCTTGAGGGCCCTGGAGTCTGAGGACCTGGGGCGGGGTCAGGTCTGGGCCACAAGCAGGTTAGGGCTAAGCCATTTCTGCCAGACAACTGAGAGAGGCACCAAGGATCTGAGCTGGCAGCAACATGTGTGAAATGCGGCACTGCTGGGAGGGGGCAGGGGCGTCTGTGGGTGCCTGGGAAGGCTGTGAGCTTCCTCTGCTCCTCCTCCTCAGCTGCTGCTGCTGACCATTCCTCAGCAGCCTCTGCCATCACCTCAGCAGTCTCCTCCCCAGGGGCCTCTGCTTTCACCCCCGCCCCATCTTAGCAGCCACCTTCTCCACTGCTGCACCTCAGCCACTGCCACCTTGCTCCCCCAGCCAGGATATCAGACTCATTGATGCCATGGACGCTTCGCCTCCATGGGGCTGCTCAGCAATATGCCTGCTGTGCTGGCTCCGCATGCTCTCTGCTCCTTGCCAGGACCCGCACTATGATCTAAGTGGCCACCAGCCGCTGAAGCTGCTTCCCCTCCTGCATGTGCTTGCTCTTCTCTCTGACCTCACTGTCTGCCCTCAACTCATCTCCTAGGCTGCCCCACCCCCACCCGTGCATGTGCGCCCACCTCCACGGGGCCATGACCTTGGCTGCCATTGCAGTGTGCCCCTGGGCCCCCCTCCCCTGGGTTCACCCCCTCACCCCAAATACAATGGCAGCCATGACTGGGCCCTGGCGCTTCCAGGCCATGGCAATTGCAGCCTCACTTCAGCATAGCACTCCCCACCAACCCCAGTACCTGCCCAGGGAAAAGTAGTCTCCCCTCAGCCCCACTCCCTCTACTCCACACACCAAGCAGGTGCATGGTGACCCTTGTGTGTGTGTGTGGTGTGTGTGTGTGTGTGTGTATGTGTATGTGTGTGTGTGTGTGTGTGTGTGTATGTGTGTGTTTGATTGTGTTTGTGTTCCTCTGGTTGTTGGGGATAACTACCACTCAAGGACTCAGAACATAGCACCCTTTTGAATGATGCAATACACAGCACACTTCCAAAAACAGCACAAAGCACCCTGTGTAAAGGACTCAGCACACAGTTAACTTTGAAGGTCTCAGCAGATAGTAACCTGTGTAGAGAACTCAGCACACAACACTATTTGAAGGAGGGAGACGAGAGCCCTCAATGTAAAGGACTAAGTGCATGACATGTTTTGAAAAACTCAGCATGTAGCACTCTTTCCCAGGTACTCATTACATAGCACCCTGGGTTAAGACTCCACACACAGCACCCTTTGAAGGGCTGAGTATGTAGCACACTGTGTAATACATTCAGTGCACAGCACCCTTTGAAAAAGTCAGCATATTGCACAATTTTGAAGGACTCAGCACAATCACATTGTGGAAGGTCTCAGCACCCAGCACCATTTGAAGGACAGTACAGAGCACCCTGTATAAAGGACTCGGCACACAGCACTCGAAAAACTCACCTCATCCTTCTCTTCCCATGAGTTCAGCACATAGCAGCACCCTTTGGGATGAATTAGCACACCACACTTTTTGAAGGACTCAGCATACAGTACATTGTGTAATGGACTCTGCACACAGTACCCTTTGGAAAACCCAGAACAGCCCAACCTTCTTAGGGACTCAGAACATAGCACCCTTTGTGATGACTCAGCAAACAGCACAAAACCCCCATGTGGGAAGGACCCAGCAAACAGCTCCCTGTAAAGGTATCAGCACATAGCTGTATGTCACAAGTTCAGCTGTCATTAGAATTAGTGTGCTTTCTTCAGTATCACCATTCTTCAGAAACACTTCACAAATCCTGTTAGTTCACATTTAGCTAACCTGTGTTTTATGGAGGAGGGTCAGCTGGGGGTCTTGAACTCAAAGCTTGGGGGCCCTGTCTCTGAGATCTTTGTTTCAATGCTAAAGCTCGACCATTTTGAGACACAGCTCCAATTTTGTTTTTTTGGGATTGTTCTTTGACAGGCCTTACAGTGATCAGAAAGGCCAAGTAGAGGTGTCCATGGGCAAAGGCTCTTAGCTTGGCCTGGAGCTGACCTCTCCCTTCCTTGTGCCCCTCAGAGCCAGGCCTCCTGGAGCTCTCTTGGCCTAGGGTGGACCAGACCTGCTCTGGCATCAGCACTCAGAGTGAGCAAAATCAGCTGGGCCCCGGGTCACTTTCCCAAATTGAACTGTATAGGACGATGGTGGGGGGGTGGGAGGGGAAGGGGGGAGGGAGAGGGGAGGGGCGATGTCCCGTGTCTGGCCACCAGGGGGCAGGAGTCTCCCACCATAGGGATTGTACCTGCGAGTTGTGTTTACTCTTGCTTCCCTGGGGCCCCCATCATGCTTCAAAGCCACACTGGACATGGAAGTCCTTGAGACTCTTACCTACATTTAACTATAGAAAAGCAAGTGGGGCTATGGCTCAAGTGGCAGAGTGCTAGACTTGAGCAAGAAAACTCAAGGATAGAGCCTAGGCCTTGTGTTCACACACACACATACATACACACACACACACACACACACACAAACACACCCCACATGCATGCAACATCAAAGATTTCTACACTGCAATCTTTGGGTATTCTCTACCTTTTCCCCACTAAGCCTGGTGGTTGTTGGCCGAAGAGTTTGATGCATACAACACCATCTGGCATCTTTGATTTTAAGGAACAGAATGGATAGAAGGTCAGCCTTCCCCCATCCCAGCTCCTTACTCAGGTCAATATCTATCTAGGCCCTTTGGGGCTCCTTTTACAGACTCATCAAGAAGCCTTCAAATGGTATCACATGCTGGGCACTGGTAGCTCACTCCTGTCATCCGAGCTACTTAGGAAGCTGAGATCGGGAGCTTTACGGTTCCAAGACGGCATGGGCAGGAAAGTGTGTGAGACTCTTATCCTCAATGAACCATCAGAAAACAAGAAGTGGCCCTGTGGCTCAAGTGATGAGTTCTATCCTCGAGAAAAAGAGCTCAAAGACAATGCTCACAGCCAACAACAACGAGAGGTATTGCATGTTGGCTTTGAGATTAGCATGGGCAAAATGTAATTGGAATTTTCAAGTGCTTCAAGTCAAAGCAGTACCGCCTTTAGTCCCTGCTCCTGCATCTTGTCTCACCCCCTGGACTTGGCCATGCTTTAGGTCAGCATGGTCCTGGCTGAATGGGAGGGCTTCAAGGAGGAAGATCCCAGAGCAATCACTCCGCCTCTTTCTGCCCTGCTCACCCTTCTGTTTCTGCTCTTTGCCATAGACCTTCTTCCTGGAATCCATCTGTGAGGTCATCACCGCCAATATAGTGGTGAATGGTGGTGGTCCATGCTAACACGGCAGTCAGAGGTGGAAGTGGTTCTGGGACTAGGACCTTCCATGCTAAGTGTGGGCTGAGGCCAGGACTGACCTCTATTTCATCCTGAGCCTTGCAGGGGTGGAGAGTCAGTGTAGACTCCACATTGAGTCAGGTAAGATCGGAATCTGTAGAACCACTTGTGTGGGGAAGGATGTGGGGCTCAGGTGGGCACTGTTGTTGGTATTCCTCTCAGGACTCCCCTCTCCCTCTCTCATCCCAAATGGTAGAAGAGAAACTTCAACTAAGGGTGTGGGAAGAGGGGGCTGAGGAATATTTCTGTGTGAACCAGACTTGTGCTTCATAGTCATCCTAGCTCCTACTTTCTATTTAGCTGAGGAATGTCCATATGGATGTGTGAGGACCAGGGATCATCCTAGCTGAGAATGTGTCTTAGTTGTAGAGTAGTTGCCTAGCATGCCTGAAGCCCTGGGTTTGATTCCACACAGAAAAAGCTGGAAGGAGAGGTGGCGCACAACTGGTAGAGCAACAGACTTGATCAAAAAGAGCTCAGGGACAGTGGCCAGGCACTGAGTTCAAGCCCCAGGACTGGAAGAACAAATCTTTGTTGGAGGCTTTTTTTTCCTTTGAAAACAAATTATTCTTTGTGATAAGCAAAATATCGACCTCTTCCCTGGCCACCAATGAGCCATTAGATGTCCCTTGAATTTTGGCCGCCTCCTGGCAGCCTCTACCCTACTCGACCCGCAGTTTACCCTTCCCATCACCTGGCAGATAGAGGCCTGAGAGAAGGCCACCTGGCCACCTACTTGTGGTGGCCGCTGAGGTTTTGAGAGTCATTGTGTCACATAGAAATTTATCATCTGCATGAGTCTACAGAAGAAAGGGAGGGAGCAGCCCTTGCCCAAGCCCTCTAGCTGTAGGCTGCTCTGGGCGTGGGGCATCTGCCACAGGATGTGCTCCGTGGGGGAGTCTTCTATGTGGTCGGGAACTCTGACCTCTCCTTTGGCAGTTTCCAAGTGTCTTGAAGTTGCAATTCTTCAAAACCTTTCTGCTCCTCCTTCATTTCGCCCACTCTGGAGCCTGAGGTGTCTGAAGGGGCGGTGGTGGTGGGGGTCTCAGCCTATGAAGGCATCTGGAGCATTCTGTCAGCACCTTCCCCTGCGAGTAGCAACAGCAGCTCTCTCTTCTCCATCTTCTGGGAGAGCCGTCACACATGCTTGTCTTTCTCCAAACACAGCTCATCCAGGATGAACATCTGCTCTTTACACGACAGGAGGGACTCCTTTATGGTGCAAATGTGTGCTGACAGGTGGCTGCATCGATGGTGTAGTTAATCTGCTGGACTATGGAAGTCCACCTCATCATGCAGGTCATGGACGAAGCAGATTTTCTTCTTGGATGCCCACGTGTCCCAATTGCCATCCTCATGCCTGCTGTGGTAGCAGCTCATGAGGCGGGAGGCTTGTGGCTCCAGCACCATCTTGCACTGAGCTGCTGTGTTAGCAGGGCGCCTGCAGTGGGGCCGCCGCTCAGCCTTTGAGAGTGCTCGCAGAGCCATGTCACTCTAGGTCTGGGGCATGTCTCTGTCTTCTGCGATGGTCACGTTGAGAGAAGTCACCTCCTCACCTTTTGCTTCTCCAGGACTCACAACTTCCACTCCCCAGGGAAAACCAGGAAGCTCAGCTGGGCCTGCAGGCTCTCCTCCTGTGGTCTGGTCACTTCCAGGAAGTAAAAAGTGTCCTGCCACTTTGGGGGCACGTGGTCCCCCCAGTTGGTTGGGCCCTGCACTTGCTTCAGCTGGGTGTGCCTCTGCAGGGTCTATTGCAGGGCCTCCTCAGAGTTGAGCCACTCATTGGAGGCAATGTGCTGCTCACAGGTGGCTCTGAACTCCTGCAGCTGGGCCAGGGACTGTTCCTGCTGCTCCTGCAGCTCCCAAGCTGCTTGGCTCTCTCTCTCTTAGCCACCTCTTTACATTCATCTATCTTCTCCTCTGAGTGGACTAGCTGTTCCCACAATTGTTTCTTCACCTGCTGCTGTGAGTCCAGGATGCTTGTGAGCTCCTCCTTCTCACCACTTACCCTGTGGAGAGCATCCCACAGCAGAGCCAGCTGTTCCTCTTGTTATGGGTTTCACACACATGTGCATCGTGGGGTCTCGGGGATCTCCTGACAATCTTTGGCCTTTTCCTCCAGTCTCTGTAGTTGCTCCTGCTGCTCCGCATTCTGGAGACAGAGCTCTGGTTTTCCTTGACCTGGATGTGAAGTTGTTTCTCCATGTTTTTCAATTCCATCTGTCTATGGTATTCCTGGGCCTGCAACTGCCTCTCAGCCTGAGATGGTTCTGCCAGCTTCCTCCTCAGTTCCCCCAGCTCATTCTCTAGGTCAAGCACCTGCCTCATACTTTGCTCCTTCTCCTCTGTCAATTGGTTCACCTGGTCCATGAGCCAAGGAACCTCCTCCTCCATTCAGGCCTGTCAATGCTGAGGTCCTCCCTGAAGGTGTTTCTCTCCAGATTTTCTGAGTTCACCATCCAGCTCAGATTGTCTAATAGTCTCTCCAGTAACCACGCCCCACCAGCACTTGTTGGAACTTGCAGATTCTGTTCTTCCTGTTACTCTTCTGTGTCCAGAGCACTTCCAGCTTCTCCTGAAATTCTGTGTTCACTTTCTCCAGGTCTTCGAAACTTCTGGTCTTTTCCTCGAGCTGAAGTGTCACATATATCAGCTCTGTGAAGAACATTTCTTTCTCCTTCTGTGCAGTAGTGACCACAGAAGCCACCATTTCCAGTTCCGCCATGTGCTGTTTTGAGACGTACAGGTGGCTGGTGAGAACTCCTTGCTCTATTTCTCTGCCATTGGCTGCCTGCTTGACTTGGGCCAGTGCAGATTGTAAATCACTTTCTGCTGAAACCAACCTCTGTATGGGTGGTTTGTGGATCTCTAGCTCTGTTTTTGGTGCTTAGTGCACCTGAGCTATCTTCTCCCTCTCTTTCTCCAGTCAATCCAGCAGATTTGTCTTTTCCTGCTTCAGTGGTTGGATCTTGGCACAGAATGCCTGGTTTCATTTGCTGCAATTCAGGGTGGGTATCACATGTCGCTAGCACCTCTGCACATCCTTGGTGGTATCAGGAACATTGACTGTGACTGTGTCCAAAGGCAAGGGAGGCCCGCAATCAGCAACAGCTTTGGCCAGACGCTCCATTGAATCATGCTCCCCAGGGGTGTTTGTCGTGGGGATCCCTCCCTTTTTCCTGTTCTTTGTTTTCTTGAATGTTGCAGGTCTGATGGAAGGATTCTTCTGCCGGTGTTCTGGCAGTAGTTTCTTGTCCGTAGCTCTCTCATGGAGTCTTGTTGTTTCAGATATCTGAGCACTGGGATGGGAAAGATGGGCTGGCCACATTACCAGGCTCTGGGAAATCCTCTATTCTCCCACTCACTGACTAGGACATCAATTTCCTATTCTACTTCAAAGTCTCATCGAATCTCCTGCTCACCACTCAGCCACCTCTACCTTCCTCAACTGCTGGTGGTAGTGTCGAACAACTGACGGAATCCTGGTGCTGGGCAGCATGGAATGTAGGCATGGATACAATTCTTGTATTGCATTGGTCAGAAAGAACCATGAGAAAATGGGGGTGTGGCCGGAATTATGAGATGCAGGCACCATGGGTAGAGTCAAGATGACAGCGGCTCCCCCAGCCCCTTTCCCATAGAACTTTGTCCAATTCAGTTGGGTACAAGAGGGTGACGTGCTTTAGCTGGATGGTTGCACAGATTGTTGTGTATGTCTGTTTGTTGCCAGTCCTGGACCTTGAACTCAGGATCTGGGCACATTCTTTAAGCTGCTTTTGCTCCAGTGGTAGCCTTCTACCACTGGAGCCACACAGCTTTGTTGACACTGAAGTTGGATCGGGGTCTCCAGGACTTTCTTGCCTAGGGTGAATTTGCCCATGATCCTCCTATCACAGCCTTGTAAATATCAAGGAGGCCTGCTGAGAGCCACTGGTTCCTGCTTAATCATTGATGTTGCTCTTCTTGGACAGACCAGTGAGTTCCTTATCCTCAGGTTTAAGTGGTGGGAGCTGGAGCCCACAGATTGAATCCTGGTCCTGCCACCTCCAAATGGCAGGAGAGCCTTAGAAATTCATTACTATCTATACAAATACCAATAGAATGTGATTTATGTTATGACTGAATGGGCAGTTCTTGAATGATTCTACGATAAAATTATATACAATTTTGTTATAGAACACTGATCATCAATACTTTATGAAGCATTTAAACATTCACATTCATTAAATGGAGGCATAATGAAACACCTAAGAATTGGTATTTCATTTCCTAAGAATTGGGCCTCACATAGTATAAAGGTGTCATTTTTTTTCTGCCAGGATTGGGATTGGAACTCTTAGTCTGGGTAACTCTGTTACACTGTGTGGAATGAGGAAGCTGGCCTCATTGAAGTCAAGAAATTCATGTGTACACCTCAGGTCTGAAATCGATCCCCCAACACTAGAAAACATCCTATTCATGTACATTTTAAATATGTGATTTATATTTACATACATATGTTGGCTCCATATTGCTTTCAGTGTAGTTTTTCATTTTATGTTTTGTTTCATTCATGTAGTGACTATTTTATTGATTATTATGGCACATAGAACAATGCTTACATTGATTACATAGGATATAGGTCTGCATAGGTATTACAATTATACCAAACACCCAGGACTTTCACAGGAAAGGAAAACATGTGTCACCATCAGCTTCTTACTCCACGATTCATTTTGTCGGAGTGCTGGTATCTGAACTCATGGCCTACAAGGCCCAATTCATGAATGGGTGAGTGTCAACACAGCATCCTAGGGAAAAATGAATTGACAGGCAGTTCCTAGGACCTTATCTCGAGCCCCAGGTTTTGAAAAAATAAGAACAGAGTGACACCCAGATGGTAGTATGCTAATAAATATATATCTTTATAGAGTGTCAGAGATGTCTATCCATTATTCAGTTATAAAGACTACATTCCTACCAAAACTTGGGTATTTATTATGCCTCCATGTAATTTATGTTATTATTTTCATCCTTAATAAACAGTTAAGTAAATCAGTGTCCTGAAATTATTGCATCCCTGTGAGAAATAGTATTCTTTAATGCTTCATAAGGTAATTAAATAAAATCAATCAGCTGACTGAAATCATGAAGTCTAATTTTATTCAAGTATCATTCATGAGCAACTTATTCAACTGTGACATTGATAACATTCCATTGTTTTTCCTGTAGATGGGAACGAGTCTCTTAGGATCTCCCACCATCTAGAAGTGGCATGACTGGGATTCGAACTGGAGGCCTATGTTGCCATGCAGGACTATGGCTTCCTCAAACGCCCACCATTACAAAAAAATATTTAGCTCCCTGGTTTGCAATTCGTGCCATTTTTCTGCCAGGCCAAGGATTTGTACTCAAGGTCTGGGTAAATATGCAGCACTGTGCCGGATGGGAATCTGACCATGCTTGAAGACAAGAAAATCAGGCCTGTTCCCTCGGCCTGAATTCAAGCCTCAGGCCTGGAAAACATACTCCTTATATCCATTTTAAAGATAGAATTTATATTTCTATACAGATATTCAGTTCATATTGTGTTTGGTATGGTTATTCATTTTATGTCTTGTTTTATTCATTTATTTACCAATTATTTTATTTATTTGGATGACACCGCTACCATTTATTACATTGTTTACATCCTATCACATAGCATCTAGGTTTGTAGATATGTTCTCCATCATATCTGAAACCCAGGACTCTCCCAGAAAAGGAAATCATGTGTCACACTCGGCTTCTTACTCCAAGATTAAATTTTTGGCAGTGCTAGGATCTGAACTCAGGGCCTAGCAGGCCCAATTCATGAATGGATGAATGTGAGCATGGCAGCCTCTAGCCAATGAAGCTGTCAGGTGGTTCCCAAGAGCTGAGATCCAGCCCCAAAACAGTGATGCATGGATAGGCAGATGGTGCTATACAAATAAATATATATTTGTAAATACCACAGACCGGCTCGGTCAGGACGACGGAGGACACCTAGGGGAGAAACCTGGAATAGGGGGGGAGATGGCAAACAGACAACTCACACACATTAGGAGTGGATGCTGAGTGCAATTTAATGCAGAGGATAACAAACTTTTATAGCAAAAAGTCTCCATAAGAAAGGGCAAAAGGTTACACAATCTTGCTACAGGGCTTCATTCTTGGATGGTCACCAGCTGGTCGCCTGAAAGGGCAAAAGTTTACACAATCTTGCTGCAGGGCTTCATTCTTGGGTGGTCACCAGCTGGTCATCTGAAAGGCACTTGTTTCCAGCTTATCTCTAAGAAATATAATGGGTTTCGATGTTTGTCACCATCTAACCATTACCTTATTTCTATAGAGGCCTTATTTGTCCCATAAGATTTTTCCTGTTCCCTCTTTAACAGTAAGGTTACAGAAGCCTAGATATAGCAAGTCTCTTAGTAAATGAAAGAGAGTAATAGGAAGTTCTTTCTCCTAAGTAGTTATCTCAGCAATTGCCATACATTCTTTCTGTTCTAGCCGCGCCTACAGCTTCTTGTAATTCTCTTACAAACAATTCCTTCTGCTGAAGTGACATCGTGAAACCCCCAATACTTTTATATTTACTTATGACTTGTCTACTAGCCTCCATAAGAGGGGTTTCAGGGTAGCACTTAACTCTGGTGCGTTAGTCATATTTTTAAGACACTCATCAGATATTGGAGTCGTCAGCACTCTTAAGAAAGAGCTGTGAATAACGGAACGTTGACAATGAATAAGTACAATGAACAGCAGAAACAGTAAAAGATTAATAGGTACTCTTACACAGTGGAGAAAAGAAAAGTAAGAACACATCTTTCCCAGGGGTTTGCCAGCCTTTCCAGGAGTAGGCCTCTCTGAAGCCCTATTCTCCGAGGTAGACTTCGGTGAAGTCCCAATACTCAGAGATAGGTCTCTGAAGCCCCATTCTCAGGTCTGAAAGCTGGTTTCCCATGCTAAGCAGACTCCACTGGAGTAGGCGTGGCAGGTAAAGAGCACCAGCGCCCTCCATCTATGATTGAATGACACCTAGTACATTCCTACCAACTCTTAGGCATGTATTATACCACCATTGAAGGAATATTATTCTTTTCGGGCTTAATAAACTATTAATTAGGATCAATCAGCTTTCTAGGATTATTACATTCAATTTTAGACTAGACCAAAGCATGAACTACTCTTTCAATTGGTATTCCTATGCATAGGAATGAGTCTCTTGTGATCTCCTGCCATTGGTAGGTGTCAGGACCGGGATTGTAACCCGGGACCTATGTAGACAGGTTTGCTTATGTCTTCTCTGATACCCCACCAGCCTTTAGCATTGGCAGGTCAGGTCCATTTTGCAAACATGTCATTCAGGCCCAAGATAGTCACTGTGCAAAGAAAAAAATGTGAAATCCTGAGCCCTATGCAGCTCACCACTTTTTTTCTATACTACATTTTTTTTCTTCCTGCAAACACTGTGGGCCTATGATGCCACGATCGGCTATGGGTCCAGAGGCTACACTCCAGCCTAGGACGATTGAAGCTGAGGCAGAGTTGCCACGACCTGAGTTCAAGCCCCCTGTTTGCAAAATAAAGAACAAATTGAAAATTAATTATTTAACTAAATTAAAAAAGAAAGAAAGCTCTCTGGTTTGGAATTTCTGCCAGTTTTGTTTCCTAGGCTGGGATTTGAACTCAGGTCTCAGTAACTCTGTAGCAGTGTGCACAAAAGTGGCAGAGTTGCCACTTCTTGAATTCAAACCCAGTGCAAAGCCAAAAATAAAAATTAAGTCACTGAGCTCAGCAGGGGAGTAGATGTGGAGATGGGAGGGGGGTATGGTAGGTAGAACACAAAGGAGGAAGCTACAAGCCTCAATAGGAAATACAATTACCATGCTCATTTTACTGTAACTTCTCTGTACAACATTTTTACAATAAAAAAATGAAAAAAGTCGTGCTCAGAGAAGCAGTTTGGGGGTAAGGGAATGAGGTCTGAATAGATGTACAAAATTCCACACTGATTTCATTTTAATATTCAGTATGTAACTGAATAAACATAGCTGCTTATTAAAAATAATTAAGTCAAAATCCCCAACAATTAATGTGTTTGCATCTACGTGGGATTTGAAGAAAAGTAGTGTTTCTTGGATAAATTTGGGTTCTCCATTGTTTGGCGAATAGATATTTAGAATTGTAATATCCTCCTGAAGGAGAGATCCCTTAATTAGTATGTAGTGACCTTCTTTATCTCTTGTCACGAATTTTAGTTGAAGACTATTTTATTTGATATTAGTATTCAACTCCCGCCTGTTTATGGGGGCCGTTTGCTTATAAGATTTTGCTCCAGCCTTTAACATTGAAAATGTGACAAGACCACACTAAAGCTATTAGCACAACTATGTTTATTGCAGCATTATTTACCATAGCTAAGATATGGAACCAACCCAGATGCCCTTCAGTAGATGAATGGATCAGGAAAATTTGGTATATATACACAATGGAATTCTATGCCTCCATCAGAAAGAGTGACATTATCCCATTTGTTAGGAAATGGAAAGGCTTGTAAAAAATTATATTAAGTAAAGTAAGCCAAGCCCAAAGAAGCATAGGTCCCATGGTTTCCCTTATTTGCAATATCTAGTATATGTATGAGTCAAGCAGGAAAGATCAGATAATGTGATGTTAGGAAAATGAACCCTTAGATATAAGTATTTAAATGTTTTTCTTTCCTGCATTTGTTTCTAACTCATTTATAAGATTATTTCTTTGTAGCTTTGTATGTCCCTCCCCCACTGTACAACCCCTGTTTTCACTATATTTGATGTCAGTATAATTTGTGGAGGAGATGGTGAAAAACAAGTCGTTTTAGGATACAGGTGGACACGATGAAACTATGAGAAGTACAAGTTGTCCTGTCAAAAACGAACTTTACAACTTTGGTGAGGTGGGAGGGGAGGGCGGGATTCGGTGGGAGGGCAGGGAGGAGGCTGGAAAGGGATGTGAAGGGTAAACAAAGGTGGAGGCTGAAATGCATGATAAGAAATGTACTCATTATCTTGCCGATGTAATGTACCCCTCTTTACAGTATGTTCACAAAAAAAATTAAATTAAAAAAAAAAGAATTAAGTCACTGTCTTGGAAATAGGGCCAGTATTTCTTTCAGTGCTGGGATTTGATCTCACCATCCAGGTAACTCTTTTGCACCATGGGTGAAAGCAAAGTTCACTGTCCTTGAGGAAAAGAAATTAAGTTTAGAGTTACCAGGGTCTGAATGAAGGGCCTGCAATGGAAAAATATTTCTATATATGTGTAATATATGATATGTATTTTCTTATGTATGTTTATAACATTATGATTTTTATTATTGATTTTGTATTTATTTTAGTTTTTACTTGATTCATTTACTTATTGTCTATTGTATTTAGAATTTTTGGGGGGGAGTCCATTCGTGGATCTGAACTATGGGCCTGAGCACTGTCCCTCAGATATTCAGCTCAAGGATAGCACTCTACCACTTGAGCCACAGCTCCACTTCTGGCTTTTTTTTCCTGCTTATGCGGTGTTGAGGAATTTAACCCTGGACCTCATGCATGCAAGGCAAGTGCTCTACCATTGAGCCACCTTCCCAGCCCCTATTTAGTATTATTATACACATAATATTTAATATATGTTGTACATCTATTATAAAGTTATACACAATAATATAGGACTGAGTTCCAGGAAGATGTTGGAAGAGAAGCTGGGGGTTAAACAAGCTCTCCCATAGAAAGCAGTTTCAGTGCTTCAATGAACAATCCTAAGCCAGAGAATCACACAAAGTATTCCATCACAGTAAAGAGTGTTAGGCTAGAGAGGGAAAATCCAGGCAATGAGACAGATCTGAGCACTTGCCAACAGCTGTGACTGTGGTGGTGGCGGCAGTGGCAGTGGCAGCAGTGGCAGTGGCAATGGCAGCACCTTTGGCGGCAGCTATAGACGCCATACCTGCAACACAGAGAGTCCAGGACAAAGACGCCAGACGCGGCCAGTGAGTGGGTTCTACTCAACACCAGCAAGAACTGACAAGGAGCACATATCGTCATCCTGCATTTAACAGACCAGAGACGACCCAGGAACCAAGACTCCGGCTTGAGTAGAAGCCTGACATCCTCACAGGGATCAGAGGAGGGAAGACCACCCCTCCCCCCACTATGGGAAATCTCCATCTTTGATAATGACAAAGGCCTGGCTGAGCAGCTAGCTCCAACTCAGGCCTTGGAAGAAAACAAAAGAGTCATTAAGCAGGTCACAGGAACCTAACCTGGCCTGCTAGGCTCTGCTCAACCAAAGTAAAAGTCACCTAGCCTGGGTCGCCAGCCACAGGAGTGTCTTTCTTCACTGGGTAAACAGAAACAGAGGCCTTCCCTCTATACAGCAGTGTTGATAATCAATTGAAATTCATTACACATAAACCCTGAGAATGGCTCCAGGTAGGGCTCTGTGAGTGTCTCAGAAGCTAGCCCCCCAGGGAAAAGCAAATGTTTGCTGAAAGGCCTCAACTCCATCCAGAACCTAGCCTCATCACAGCATCTCCAAACTAGAGAAAACAGCCACTCCTTCTTCTGTGATACTTAAAGCAGATTTCCCTCCCATTGAACTAGCCTGGGAGGAGGGTCATAAAATCCTGGGTAAAGCAGAGCATTTTTCTGCTTGCTCAAACAAACTGACGTAAGAAATCAACCAAGCCACAGGAATATCAAACACCACAAACAGACAAGAGACTCCAACTAGAGACTGGTTAAGGACACAAGGGAGATACAAGATCTCCCCATTCCCAAAAAACTCAAAGAACTCTTTTTTTGTACCATTTACAAAGAAATTTTTTCTAAAACTGTTTTTAATTCTTATCATTTTTAACTTTAAAAAATTTGTTTTCTATTAACTTTTTTCTTCCTCTTATAATTTTTATTATAGGGGTATATGTATGTGCTTTTTTTTTTTTGTTTTTCTTTTTAAATTTTTTTTTTTGTTTGGCTTTATTGACCTTTTGATCCGTTTTTTTCTTTCCTTCTCATTCTTTTCACCTTTTCTACTCTTTCATTCTTCTTTGCATTACTTAATTGATGTTCTGCTCTTCCTGAGATATACCCATAGTCGATTATTAGACCTTATCCCCCATTATGTACACATTTAATCCAAAAATTTATTACTGAATTCAAAACCTCTTAGACTTAAATTCCTTAATAGCAGTACTATCTCTTTATACATATATAATATTTTAAGCATTTTTATTTTTAAGTTTTTCACATCTCCTTTCTATCCCTACCCTTCTCTTATCCTATCCATATTCTTCTTTGAATATTGTGGTTTTGGTTTGCATAATTTTTAAGTATTTAAGTGTTTCACGTTTTAACTTTTAAATTTTGTTTTTCTATTTTTTCTTGTCTCTTGTTTTAGAGAGAGAAGTTAATGGTGTGGGAAATTTAACAGGATCCTAGCAGAGAATTTCCCAAACATGCAAAAAGAAAGGCCTATTCAGATAGAAGAAGCTTTTATAACTCCAATTAGACCAGACCAGAACAGAACAACACAGCATCACATTATAATCTTCACAGGATCAATTCATACCAAGGAAAATATCCTTAAAGCTGTCGAGGATAATAGATAAATCACTTAGAAAGGGAAACCAATTAGAATCACCTCAGATTATTCAGCAGAGACGATTAAAGCAAGAATAGCCTGGAATGGTGTATGCCATTCCGTAAAGACAAACAACTATCAACCATGTATATTGTACCCAGCTAAACTCTCCTTCATAACCAAAGGTCAAATAAAAACTTTCCATAGCAAAGAAAAATTGAAACAATTTATCTCGATCAAACCAGCCCTACAAATGATTCTTAAAGTTATCTTACACATAGAAAACCAACAAGACCACAAAAAGGCAAAGAAACCGCAGCCAAACTGAGAATCCAAGAACCATAGAAAAAACCCAGTTGCCACAGCTCCCAAGAACGTGGATAAAATAGCAGGAACTCCCAAATAATTCTCAGTTGTAACTCTCATCATTTACGGAATTAACTTTCCAATTAATCGACATAGACTGTCATGTTGGATTAAAAAGCAAGATCCTTCTATCTGCTGCCTTCAGGAGTCATATTTTGCCCCCCAAAAAACACATTTTCAATGTTAAAGGCCGGAACAAAATCTACCAAGCAAACGGCCCCCATAACAGGCGGGAGTTGCAATCCTAATATCAGATAAAATAGACTTCAAATTAAAATTCATGAGAAGAGATAAAGAAGGTCAGTACATACTAATTAAGGGATCTCTGTTTCAGGAGAATATTACAATTCTAAATAACTACTCGCCAAACAATGGAGCACCCAAATTTATCTAAAAAACACTACTTTCCCTAAAATCCCATATAGATCCAAAGACATTAATTGTTGGGGACTTTAACACACCACTTTCTGCACTAGATAGTTTAACTTGGCAAAAACTCAAGGGAGAAACCGCAGATCTAAACACCTGCATAGATCAAATAGATTTAATAGACATCTACCAAATATTTCACCTAGCAGCATCAGAATACACGTTTTTCTCAGCAGCAAATGGAACATTTTACAAAATAGACCACATTTTAGGCCACAAAGCAAACTTTTCCAAATTCAGAAACATTGAAGTTATTCCTTGTATTCTCTCAGACCACAAGGGAATAAAATTAGAACTCAACACCAAGAGCCATCAAAAATTCCTGTAACACATGGAGGTTAAAAAACACACTGCTGAATCATGAGTGGGTCATGGAAGAGATTAGAAAAGAAATTCAAATGTTCATGCTATTCAACAAAAATGAGCACACAAATTACCAGCTCCTCTGGGACACAGCAAAGGCAGTACTCAGAAGCAAGTTTATAGCTCTGAGCTCCTACATCAACAAATTGGAGAGATCTGAAACCAATCATTTAATGAAACATCTGAACCTCCTTGAAAAAGAGTAGCAAGATAAACCCCAATCCAGTAGATGAAAAGAAATAATTAAAATTAAATCAGAATTAAATGAATTAGAATCCAAAAAAAACTATAAAATGAATCAACAAAACATAGAGTTGGTTCTTCAAAAAAATTAACAACATTGACAGACCCTTAGCAAATCTTATCAGAAAAAGAAGAGAACACACCCAAATAAATAAACTCAGAGATGGGAATGGAAACATCACCACAGAAACATCCAAGATTCAGAACATCATAAGGGAATTCTTCTCAAAACTTTATGCTAATAAGTTTGAGAACTTGGCAGAAATAGACCTTTTCCTAGCAAATACTGACATGCCGAAACTAAACTAAGATGAGATAAACCATTTTTACAGGTCCATATTAGGCATTGAAATAGAAACAGAAATAAGACACCTCCCATCAAAAATAAGCCCAGGACCAGATGGACTAACAGAAGAATTCTACAAGGCATAAAAAGCAGAGATCACACCAATATTCCTCCAACTCTTCAATGAAATTGAAAGAGAATGTTCACTACCGAACTCATTCTATGAAGCTATCATAACCCTCATCCAAAACCAGGCAGGGACTCATCAAAGAAAGAGAACTATAGACTCATTTCTTTGATGAACATTCATGAAAATCTTCTCAACAAAATTTTGGCCAATCGACTTCAACAATTTTTCCAAAAAAATCATACACCACGATCAAACCGTGTTCATTTCAGGGATGCAAAGCTAGTTCAGTATACGCAATTCAATTAGTAAAATTAAGCACATCAACAGAAGCAGGGATAAGAACCACTTGTTTATCTCAATAGATGCAGAAAAAGCGTTTGACAAGATTCAACACCCCTTTATGATGAAAGTTCTGTAAAAATTAGGAATTCATGGAACCTTCCTCAATACAATAAAGGCTGTTTATGACAAATCTACAGCCAACATTATACTTAATGGTGAAAATTACGCCATTTTCTCTTAACTCAGGAATGAGACAAGGATGTCCACTTTCTCCACTTCTCTTCAATCTAGTATTAGAATGCCTAGCTACAGCAATAAGACAAGATGCAAACATAAAGGGGATCCAAATAGGGAAAGAAGAAGTAAAACTCTCCCTCTTTGCAGATGACATGATCTTGTGTTTGAAGAATCGTACAGACTCCACTCCTAAATTACTCAAGCTGATTCAAAACTAACCCTCAAAAATCAATGGCTTTTCTGTATGCCAACAATGACAAAAGTGTGGCTGAAATTAGGAAAGCAACTCCATTCATAATAGCCACTCAAAAAATAAAATACTTAGGAATAAACTTAACGAAAGAAGTGAAGGGCCTCTATGATGAAAAACTTAAAAACCTGAAAAAGGAAATCAAAACAGAACTTAGAATGTGGCAAAAATTCCCATGCCCTGGATTAGGAAGATCAACATCGTGAAAATGGCAATACTTCCCAAGGCCATCTACAAATTCAATGCAATACCTATCAATATCCCAACCTCATTCTTCAAGGAAATAGAAGAGACAATCCAAAAATTCATATGGAATAATTAAAGAACCCGAATAGCAAAAACGGTCCTCAACGGAAAGAACACTGCTGGAGGAATATCAATACCAAATTTCAAACTCTACTACAAAGCCATAGTAATCAACACAGCTTGGTACTGGCACAAGAACAGACTTCAAGACCAGTGGAATAGAATTGAAAACCGAGAAATGAATGCACAGACCCATGGATATCTAGTCTTTCATAAGGGAGCTCAGAAAATAGAATGGAAGAAAGACATAATCTTCAGTAAATGGTGCTGGCAAAATTGGTTAACTACTTGTGGAAAACTAAAGCTAGATCCTTATATATCACCCTGCACCAGAATCAACTCCGAATAAATCAAAGACCTCGGAGTCAAAGCAGACATTCTGAAAACATTACAGGATCGAATAGGAGAAACCCTAGGTCTCCTTGGCACACGGCGAAATTTTCTTAATAAAGACCCAAAAACACAAAAAATCAAAGAAAGTTTGGACAAATGGGGTCGCATGAAATTGCAGAGCTTCTGCATGGCAAAGGACATAGCAAGTAAGGTTAATGTGAAGCCCACGGATTGGGAGAAGATCTTCACTAGCCATACAACAGACAAGGGTCTTATATCTAAAATATACCTGGAACTCAAAAAATTAAATCCCCCAAAAACAAATCTTACAAAAACAACTGCCCAATAAATAAGTGGGCTAAAGATTTAAAGAGAAACTTCTCTGAAGAGGAAAGCAGGATGGCCAATAGACACATGAAGAAATGCTCAACCTCCCTAGCCATAAAAAAAATGCAAATAAAAATACCATTGAGATACCACCTTACTGTAGTTAGAATGGCAATAATCAAGACCTCTAATATCAACAGATGCTGGAGGGGATGTGGACAGAAGGGAATCAATCTTTCCACTTTGGAAAGCAGTATGGAGTTTCCTCAAAAGACACATAGAGCTCACCTATGACCCAGCAATCCCACTTTGGGGCATTTACCCAAATGTTCAAAACAAGACCACACTAAAGCTACCAGCACGACTATGTTTATTGCTGCATTATTTACCATAGCTATGATATGGAATCAGCCCAGATGCTCCTCAGTATATTAATCGATCAAAAAAATGAGGTACATATGCACAATGTAATTCTATGCCTCCATCAGAAAGAATGGAATTGCCCCATTTTTTAGGAAATAGAAAGACTTGGAAAAAAATTTATTAAGTGAAGTAAGCCAGGCCCAAAGAAGCATAGGTCTCATGGTTTCCATTATTTGCAATAATTAGTTTATATCTGAGTCAAGCAGAAAAGGTCAGATAAGTTGATGTTAGGGAAATGAACCCTAAGATATGTATTCAAATGATTTTTTTCTTTCATGCTATTTTTTCTAACACATTTATAAGATTATTTCTTTGTTGCTTTGTATGTCCCTCCCCACAATATAACCTCTGCTTTCACTGTATTTGATTTCAGGGTAATTTGTAGAGGGGAAAGAAAAAAAAACAAATTGTTTACATTAGGATACAGGTGGACCCACTGCAACAATGAGATGTACAAGTCTTTATGTTGAAAACAAACTTTACAATTTTGGTGGGGGGGAGGATTTGGTGGGGGGCAGGGGGGAGGATGGGAAAGGATGGGAAGGGGAAACAAAGGAGGAAGGATGGGAAGGGGAAACAAAGGAGGAGGCTACAATGCTTGATAAGAAGTGTACTCATTATTTTGTCCATGCAATTATAACCCCTCTGCACAGTACTTTCATAATAAAAAATGTTATACAGTAAAAATTTAATAATATAGGACATTGACTCATTTTTTCATTAATTCCTTTTTTGTTGAAACATGATATATAATTAAATGGAAGCATTGTCATGGTCTTCCAATGTTTTGAGTCTCTCCCAAGTATGAGCTTTGTCTTCTGTGTCTTTGGACACCTTCCTATAGACATTTTTTTAAATGATTTATACTCAGAAGCCTTTTCTTGCGGATAGGCAAGTTGAGGGATAAAATTATAAGGGTGGGGCTAGAAATGTGGCTTAGTGTTAGAGAACTTGGTCATCATGCATGAATGCTATGGTTTGATTCCTCAGTGCCATATACAAAGAAAAAGCCAGAAGCTGTTGATTGGCTCAAGTGGTAGAGTACTAGTCTTGAGAAAAAGAAGTTCAGAGACAGTACTAAGGCCCTAAGATAAAGTCCCAGAACTGTCAAAAACCATCAGCCAGATGCCAGTGGCTCGCAACTGGAACACTAGCTTCTCAGCAGGCTGAGATCTGAAGACCACAGTTCAAATACAACCTAGGCAAAGAAAGCCTGTTAGCCTCTTACTTTCAATGAGCCACCAAAAGACCCCATGTGGTGCTGTGGCTCAAGTGGTAGAGTGTTCGCCTTGAGCTGTAGCGCTCAGGGACAGTGCGCAGGCTTGAGTTCAAGACAAACAACTGGAAAAAGTGAGGGTTAATCAAAGTACTTCTCCTATCTGATAATTAGGAGAACATTCCCTGGAAAATGAATCCTGATGTACACCAGAATTTGAGTCAGAGCTCAAGGTTCAAGTGTAGCTCATCCATATGACCAGATTTTCAGGCCATAGCATTATAACTTTGGTTGCTACAGGGTTCTGAAAGGTCCAATGTTGAAAGTCTTAATGCTCCACAATCCCTTTGTGATAAACATTTGACTTGTATTGTCAATGTCATTGCAGTTCTGAACCAAGCAGAGAACCAATAGCTCAAGTGTGTCACCCTAGCTCAGAAGGCTGAGGTCTGAGGATCACAGGGTAAAGCCAACCAGGGAGTGAAAGTCTAGGACACTCTGATTTCCACTGCTGAAGGTCAGACATTCAAGAGCTTCTTGGGTTTTCCTTGGTGATAAGTTACTTGTACTCTAAATGTTCTTATACTTCTTGAGCTATAGAAGCAGGAAAGAAACATTATTTACCCATCGTGGGTTCAAATGAAATTCTCAGTTTCCAAGCCTTACCCCTGTTAGCAGGAAGAACTCCAGTGTAACACTGTATTTGAAGGACAGGAAACAGTTTCAAAAGCCACGCTGGGTGAAGAGACCAGGCCTCAGGATTAGGAGGCAGATTGTACACACTCAACGGGGACGTGAGCTGCAAAAACACTTCATTCATTCCAGGCACGCCAGCAATGAGGGGAAACCTGAAACATTTTTAGAGTTACACCATGGTCAGGCTTTTCTCAGACTCTTTAAACAATGACTAAATAACCTTCCTCTCTCAGGTGAAGGGAGCTTCAGGCTACCGTTAGGTTAACAATAGACAGCCAATTTATTGGGGGAGCAGGGAGGATCAGAATACAAAAACCCTGCTTTCTGATCTTAGCAAGTGGGTTTTTGATTCTCTGTCAGATTTGAAGGCCCTTCTTTTACTCTGCCAGTCCATTCTCCTTCCTTCATTCTCCACATAATTAATGCAAATACCTAGTCCAAGGAGAGGCAGGGCCGTTTCTATACTGTCTCCAAGCACCTGAGTTAGAATCTGGCTCTACCCTCTTGGCTTTGGTGTCTTCGGCTGTCAGAGAAGTAGGATAGAGACAGTCTTCCTGCTCTGTGTTTGTGTGAAGGCGATTCTGCAGTCCTGGCACACTGCAGAAGACCTCCTGACTGGGAATTGTTCCCTTCTTTCCTTCTGAAGTCCAAGACCATATTCATCTATCATCTTTCTTTCTGTCTTTCTATCTTTCTGTCTTTCTATCTATCTATCTATCTATCTATCTATCTATCTATCTATCTATCTATCTATCTATCTATCTATCTATCTATCTATCTATCTATCTATCTATCTATCTATCTATCTATCTATCTATCTATCTATCTATCTATCCATCCATCTCTCAACCTCCATACCTACTTACCTAAATATCTATCTCTTTGCCAGTTCTTGGGTTGAACTCAAGGCCTAGGCACTGTCTCTAGCACTCTGCTACTTGAGTCACAGCATGAATTCTAGTGTTTTTTGTGTGTGAGCTACTGAGGAATCAAACCCAGGGCTTCTTGCATGCTAGGCAAGCACTCTCTCACTAATCCACATTCCCAGCCACCTCATCTTTTTCTTAGTGGAAGTTTTTACATAGTATGCTATCATCTTACATCTCCAAGTTTAATTTTGTGAATACCGGTTATTTCTATGAAACCTAACCTTCTCTTCCCCTACCTGATTTGTGACTGTACCAGCCTTGGCCTCATAATAAAATATAAATAAAGGCTGCTGAGAGTTTAAGTGCATCATATAAGGACACAAGCCTGGAACCCTAGAAGAGAAAAGTAATAGGCCTGAAATGAAGAGAATGATGTGGTATGTTCAACAAGCATATCTGAAAAATGAATCAATAAATAAAAGCAGAAGCATTGCATATGATCTGTTTGCCCTCAGGGAGGTAATATACACACATAAGTAGGTAGAGCACTGATACATAACATGCCTTTCTCTCTTTGAATTTTTATGGTCATGCCAGGGCCTAAAGTCAGGGCCTCATGTATTCTTCAGATGTTTTGCTCAAGGCTGAGGTTATACCACTGCCACAGCTCCACTTCCAGCCATCTGGTAATTAATTGGATATAAGGACCACCCAGGCTTGCCTGTATTTCTTGCTCAGCTCTCTCAAAGCTGGAGCTCTACTGTCTGGGCCACTGCTCCTCTTCTGGTTTTCTGGTAGTTTATGGGAGATAAGAATCTCATAGACTTTTCTGCTTGGCCTGGCTTTGGATGGCAATCTCCTGAGAAGGCTTCAAGTGGCTTTCCTCAGGGATTCACCAAGGAACTGCTCCGCACAAAACTTTAGTCTAAATCTCAGGAGGAACTAGAGAAAAAGAGAAACATGAAGATGTTTCTAGTGTGTTCTAGATATTTAAGGTTGGAGACACATAACACTCATAACACACATTATTTTATAGGGAAAAGGACCAATGAAGACAATGTGAGGATCACTTCAGCTTTTGGTCCTCTTATCCAGAGACAGTAAATTCACTGCAGCTCAAAGCTTAGTGACAGAGCTGGCATGAACTGTGGACCTTAGCTCCCAAATCCTATGACACTCATTTCTCACTTTGGGCTTCTAACCTGTTACCAGGGGGGAAGATGAAGATAGTGAATCCTTCTCAGAAAAAGCAGCTATAAAGAGCATTTGATAGTATACTTATAAATTCAAACCATTGGATTGACCCAGTGAAGAAGTCAGTTTGTCCAGATTAAAAATGAAGAAGAAAAAAAGGCAGGTACCAGTGTCTGCTGATTAAAATCCCAGCTCCTCAGACGGATGAGATGTAGAGATTATCAGTTTGAATCTAGCCCAGAGAGGAAAATCCTGGACATGCTTATTTCTAAGAAATCACAGAAAAACCCAGAAGTGAGACTGTGATTCATGGGTAATGAGTTACCCTGGAGCAAAAGGAGCTCAGGGACAACCCCTAGGCTCATAGTTCAACCCCAGGACCTGCCCCACCGAAAGAGCCTTAACCTCCATGTCTTTGTTTATGTATGGATGCATTCCTATAGGGGAATCTCCAGAGTAGCTTTTGTGAATGGCACCATGCTAGGAAATTTGTTTTCAATACAGGGATTTCATAGCACAAAGTTGGCTTTCATGACAATGTATGTTCTGGGGCTCCCCTCACTGGGCACAGTGTAGCTTGAGGGTTTCTCTGCAATCCAGGCCTGCTGGAAGAAGTCTCTCACATTGTCTGAACAGGCAGACTAAATGCCTCACTCCTGTACAGCTAGGTAACAAACAACTCCATCCGGGCCAATTAGTGAGGATGAATGTGGGCAGGCTCTGAAGGTAAGGAGAAAAAGGCCTCTTTGTACCCCAAGCTCTCTCTCTCTCCCTAGTGCTCTGATTTGACAGGAAGCCTTCATCTGTGCCACCTCCCGTGGCAGACCAAGTTCCCTGTACTTATTCTGCCTTTGTGAGGATATGTTCTGGTGTTCATATACAGTGCTAAATGTAATTCAGGATTCCTTCAGGAACACAACTAGGGCACTGAACCTAAGGAAATGTTTCATTGCAGATGATGATGAGCCTATGATGCCTCTCCTAGGTTTCCAGAAGCTTGGGAAATCCAAGTACATGTCATATGGAGCTGGTGAAGATCATCAGGTTTTGAAACCTTTGACATCTCCTAGGTGGGCTGTGGATGGCTAGGTTTGATTGTGAACACAGGGCCAGGGTGCTGACCATGAGATCAGAGCAGAAGACTAGTGCTTTAACATTTTGTGTCACAGCTTCACTTCTGTTTTCTGTGTGTGTGTGTGTGTGTGTGTGTGTGTGTGTGTGTGTGTGTCTGTGTCTGTGTCTGTGTCTGTGTCTGTATGTGTATGTGTGTGAATATACGAGTCCTGGAGCTTGAACTCAGGACTTGAGCACTGTACGTAGTTTCTCTTGTATAAGGATAGCCCTTTCCCACTTGAGCCACAGAGACAGTTCAGGCTTTTTCCTGGTAATGTGGTACTGAGAAATCAAGCCCAGGGTTTCATATATGCAAAGCACTCTACCCCTAAGGCATATTCACAGACCTCTACTTCAGGTTTGTTAGTTTGTGTTTGTCTTTTTGTTATTGTTGTTGTTGGTTGCAGGAGTTGAAGTCTGCGCCAGGGTGCTGTCCCTGAGTTCTTCAGCTAAAGTTTTGTGCCTTACCATTTGAGCCAGATGCCATTTAAGGTTTTCTGGTGGTTCATTGGAGCTAAATGTCTCTAGGACTTCCTTGCCCAGGCTAGCTTTGAACCACGATCTTCAGATCTCATCATCCTGAGTAGCTAGGATAACAGGCATGAACCACAAGCACCCAGCTTCCACTTCAGTTTTCTTAGTGGTGAATTAGAGATATAATCTCATGGGACCTTTTGTGTTTGGAATAGTTTCGAACCCTGATCCTCAGATCTCAGCTTCTTTAGAAGGCAAGATGACAGACCTCAGCTATCCATCCCTAGGCTGTGGCACTTTGCTGCAAGGGGGTCCTTGGCTCCACGTGGTGGAGTGCTATCCATGAGCCCAAGAGGTAAGGGTCAGTGCTGCGGCTGCAATTTCAAGGTTCTTGTCTGAGAAAAAACAAAACAAAACAATTGTCTGCAGGAGACAACACACCCACTGTTTAGGAATACAAAATTTTGTCTCTGCTATGGGGACATATCTGAGCCTCAATATTCTTGTCTGCATAATCATCTCAATTGTAGAGCTCTTACAAGGACCAGATGAAAGAATGCACCCTGTGAAGGACACAGCACATGGCACACTTTTAAGTACTCAGCACACAACATCATCTGATAGACTCAGCACACAGCAACCAATGCAGGACTCAGCACACTGCACCCTATGAAGTTCTCAGCACATAGCTCGATTAAACAAGCTGTCATTAGAATTAGGGTCCTTTAATCAGTATCACCATTCATTGAGGAACATTTCATAAACCATACAAGTTCAAATCAAATGGTTTAATGGGGTAGTTTTTTGGGGGGATTCCAATGGGGCTTGTACTAAATGCATGGGTATACTGTTCTAGTACCTTTTGTTCAAAGCTAGAGATCTACCACTTTGAGCCACATTTCCAGGAGTCTCACAGACTTCCTGTCAGGGCTGGGATTTAAAACCCACTAGCAGCCAGCATAACAGCGGTAAACCAGCAGCGTCTGCTTTATTGGAGGTGGGTTGCAGCAGTTTACATCTGGCTAAGTCAGGTTAGGTGGCAGCTCTCAGCGCGACTCCTAGCTTGCTCTGTGGTGATGTATTTGAAGTCCTGGCCTTCTATACTTGCAGTTAGAACATTCTTTTTTAGACAGCAGTCCTGGGCCTTGAGGAAAGGCTTAGACACTATCCCTAAGCATTTGTGCTCCAGGCTAGCACTCAATTGATTGAATGACAGCAGAACTTCTGGATATTTTTGTTTATGTGGCACTGAGAAATTGAAACCAGGGCTTCCTGCTTACTAGGGATGCACACAACCACCGAGCTCCTGGAGTGAATGAGGTATAAATAGATAGAGATTGCTGTATATAAATATTATGTACACAAAAAGAAATATCCGTATACTATTAACTTATAGATATTATTGCCAATTACTAGATATTAAAGTATGTCTCCACATTATGATGTGTCCCAGTTGAACAATTAATAAAGCATTAAGTAAAATTACTCAATATCCTGTTATTATCATATGTGAACATATATACATACATATATTTACGTATTTTATAGAATGAGACAGATGTCTATATATAATTAAATTATGCATCATGTGTCACTACCAAAAAATAGGAATTTAATTATGACTCCATGCAATTTTTTTTAAATTTAATTCAATTTTTTTTGTAAACATACTGTACAGAGGGGTTACAATTACATGGAAAGGATAATGCATACATTTCTTATCAAGCATTGCAGCCTCCTCCTTTGTTTACCCTTCTTCACATCCCTTCCCAGCCTCCCCTCTAACGCCCACCCAATCTTCCCCCACCCCCCAAACCGCCAAACCCCCCACCCCGCACCAACGTTGTAAAGCTCGTTTTCGACATGACAACTTGTACTTCTCATTGTTGCAACAGGTCCACCTGTATCCTTAAACGACTTGTTTTTCCCCATCTCCTCCACAAGTTATAGAGACATCAAATATAGTGAAAGCAGGGGTTATACTGTGGGGGTGGGATATACAAAGCAACAAAGAAATAATCTTATACATGCGTTAGAAACAAATGCATGAAATAAAAAAGCATTAAAAGACATATCTAAGGATTAATTTTCCTAACATCACATTATCTGACCTTGTCCGCTTCACTCATACATATACTAGATATTGCAAATAAGGGAAACCATGGGACCTATGTTTTTTGGGCCTGGATTACTTCACTTAATATAATTTTTTCCAAACCTTTCCTTTTCCTAACAAATGGGGAAATGTCATTCCTTCTGATGGAAGCAAAGAATTCCATTGTGTATATATAGCACATTTTCTTGATCCATTCATCTACTGAGGGGCATCTGGGTTGGTTCCATATCTTAGCTATGGTAAATAATGCTGCAATAAACATAGTTGTGCTGTTAGCTTTAGTATGGTCTTGTTTGTAAACATTTGGGTAAATGCCCAAAAGTGGGATTGCTGGGTCATAGGGGAGCTCTATGTGAAGTCTTTTGAGGAACCTCCATACTGCTTTCCAAAGTGGTTGAACAAGTTTACATTCCCACCAAAAATGAAGTAAGGTTCCTTTCTGTCCACATCCCCTCCAGCATCTGTTGTTGTTAGAGTTCTTGATTATAGCCATTCTAACTGGGGTGAGGTGGTATCTCAATGCTGTTTTGATTTGCATTTCTTTCATGGCTAGGGAGGTTGAGCATTTCTTCATGTGTCTATTGGCCATCCTTCTTTCTTCTTAAGAGAAGATTCTTTTCATGTCTTAAGCCAATTTATTTATTGGGCAGTTGTTCCTTTCAGGATATGTTGTTGGGGAATTTAATTTTTTGAGTTCCAAGTATATTTTAGATATGAGACCCTTGTCCGTTGTATGGCTAGTGAAGATCTTCTCCCAATCTGTGGGCTTTTCTATTGATCTTGCTAGCTATGTCCTTTGCCATGCAGAAGCTCTGCAACTTCATGCAATACCATTTGTCCAACCTTTCTTTGATTTGTTGTGTTTCCGTGTCTCTAGTCAGAAAATGTCGGCCTGAACCAAGGAGACCTAGGGTTTCTCCTATTCCATCCTGTAATGTTTTCAGAGTGACTGCTTTGACTTCGAGGGCTTTGATCCATTTGGAGTTGATTCTGGTGCAGGGTGATATATAAGGATCTAGCTTTAGTTTTCTACAAGTAGTTAACCAATTTTGCCAGCACCATTTACTGAAGAGGTTGTTTTTCCTCCATTCTATTGTTTTAGCTCCCTTCTCGAAGATTAGATGACTATAGGTCAGTGGGTTCATTTCTGGATTTACAATTCTATTCCATTGGTCCTGAGGTCTGTTCTTATGCCAATAGCAAGCTGTTTAGATTACTATGGCTTTAGAGTAGAGTTTGAAATTTGGTATTGATATTCCTCCAGCAGTGTTCTTTCCATTGAGCGATTTTGCTATTCAAATCTTTTATTGTTCCATATGAATTTTTGGATTGCCTCTTCTATTTCCTTGAAGAAAGAGGCTGGAATTTTGATAGGTATTTCGTTGAATTTGTAGATAGCCTTGGAAGTATTGCCATTTTCACGATGTTAATCTTTCCAATGCTGGAGCATGGGAGGTTTTGCCATTTCTAAGTTCTGTTTTTATTTCCTTTTTCAAGATTTTAAAGTTTTCGTCATAGAGGTCCTTCACTTCTTTGCTTAAGGTAATTCCTAAGTATTTTATTTTTGGTGGGACTATTACAAATGGAGTTGCTTTCCTAATTTCAGCCACACTTTTCTCATTGTTGGCATACAGAAAAGCCATTGATTTCGGGGGGTTAATTTTATACCCTGCTACTTTGCCAAAGTTTTGAATAAGCTTGAGTAATTTGGGAGTGGAGTCTATGGGATTCTTTAATTATAAGATCATGTCATCTGCAAAGAGGGAGAGTTTTATTTCTTCTTTCCCTATTTGGATCCCCTTTATGTCTGCATATTTTCTTATTGCTGTAGCTAGGCATTCTAATACTAGATTGAAGAGAAGTGGAGAGAGTGGACATCCTTGTCTTTTTCCTGAGTTAAGAGGAAATGGCTTAGTTTTTCAACATTAAGTATAATGCTAGCTGTAGTTTTGTCATATACAGCCTTTATTGTATTGAGGTATGTTCCATTGATTCCTAATTTTTCCAAAACCTTCATCATAAAGGGGTGTTGGATCTTGTCAAATGCTTTTTCTGCATCTATTGAGATAATCATGTGGTTCTTATTCTTGCTCCTGTTGATGTGATGAATAATATTAATTGATTTGCATATATTGAACCAGCTTTGCATCCCTGAAATGAATCCTGTTTGATCGTGGTGTATGATTTTTTGAATGAATTGTTGAAGTCGATTGGCCAAAATGTTGTTGAGAAATTTTGCATCAATGTTCATCAATGTCCCTGCCTGGTTTTGGGATGAGGGTTATGCTGGCTTCATAGAATATGCTCTGTAGTGAACTTTCTCTTTCAATTTCATTGAAGAGTGGGAGTAGTATTGTTGTGAGCTCTGCTTTGAAGGCCTTGTAAAATTCCTCTGTGAAACCATCTGGTCCTGGACTTTTCTCAGCTGGGATGTCTCTTATTGCTGTTTCTATTTCAGTGCTTGATATGGGCCTGTTAAAATGGTTTGACTCATCTTGGTTTAGTTTTGGCATGTCAATATTTGCTAGGAAAAGGTCAATTTCTGTCAATTTCTCAAACTTATTAGCATAAAGTTTTGAGAATTATTCCCTTATAATATCCTGTATCTTGGTTGTTTCCGTGGTGATGTTTCCATTCTCATTTTTGAGTTTATATATTTGGGTGTGTTCTCTTCTTTTTCTGATAAGATTTGCTAAGGTTATGTCAATTTTGTTAATTTTTTCGAAGAAGCAACTCTTTTTTTTTTTATTCTTTCTATAGAATTTTTGGATTCTAAATCATTTAATTCTGATTTAATTTTAATCATTTCTTTCCGTCTACTGGATTGGGGTTTATCTTGCTACTCTTTTTCAAGGAGGTTTAGCTGTGTCATTAAATTGTTGGTTTCAAATCTTTTCAATTTGTTGATGTAGGAGCTAAGAGGTATAAACTTGCTTCTGAGTACTGCTTTTGCTCTGTCCCAGAGGAGCTGGTAATTTGTGTGCTCATTTTTGTTGAATAGCATGAGCATTTGAATTTCTTTTCTAATTTCTTCCATGACCCACTCGTGATTCAGCAGTGTGTTGTTTAGCCTTCATGTGATACAGGACTTTCTTTGGTGGCTTTTGTTATTGAGTTCTAATTTTATTCCCTTCTGGTCAGAGATAATGCAAGATATAACTTCAATATTTCTGAATTTAGACAATTTGTTTTGTGGCCCAATATTTGGTCTATTTTAGAAAATGTTCCATGTGCTGCTAAGAAAAACATGTATTCTTTTGCTGCTGGGTGAAATGTTCGGTAGATGTCTGTTAAATCTACTTGATCTATGCAGCTGTTTAGATCTGCGGTTTCTCTTTTGAGTTTTTGCCGGGTTGATCTATCTAGTGGCGAGAGTGGTGTGTTAAAAGACCCAACAATTAATGTCATTGGATCTATATGGGATTTGTAGCGACCTTCTTTATCACTTCTCACGAATTTTAATTGAAGTCTATTTTATCTGATATTAAGATTGCAACTTCTGCCTGTTAATGGGGACCGTTTGCTTGGTAGATTTTGCTCCGGCCTTTCACATTGAAAATGTGTTTGTTTTTTTGGGCAAGATGTGACTCCTGAAGGCAGCAGATAGAAGGATCTTGTTTTTTAATCCAAGTTGACAGTCTATATCGCTTAATTGGAGAGTTAAGTCCGTTAACGTTAAGAGGTGGGACTGAGAGGTATTTGGGAGTTTCTGCCATGTTTTCCACCTTCATGGGGTTCGCGAAAACTGGGTTCTTCCTATGTTTCTTGGATTCTCAGTTTGGGTGCTGTTTCTTGGTCTTTATGGTGGTCTTGTTGGTTTTCTATGTGTAGAACATCTTTAAGAATCTTTTGTAGGGATGGCTTGGTGGAGATGTATTGTTTCAATTTTTCTTTGCTATGGAAGGTTTTTATTTGGCCTATAGTTATGAAGGAGAGTTTGGCTGGGTATAGTATTCTTGGTTGATAGTTGTTTGTTTTTAGGGCATGGCATACTTCATTCCAGGCTCTTCTTTCTTTGATTCTCTCTGCTGAGAAATCTGAGGTGATTCTAATTGGTTTCCCTTTATAGGTGATTAATCTTTTCTCCTTGACAGCTTTAGGATCTTTTCTTGGTCTGAGTTGATCCTGTGTGGATTATTATGTGACAGTGGGATGTCCTATTCTGGTCTGGTCTATTTGGGGTTCTAAAAGCTTCTTGTATCTGGATAGGCCTATCTCTTTGCATGTTTGGGAACTTTTCTGCCCAGATCTTGTTGAACAAATTTCCTAGACCATTAACTTTTGTTTCTAGGTGCTCCTCTACACCCATTATCCTTAGATTAGGCCTTCTGATGTTGTCTTCCAAGTGTTGGATAGATCTCTAATCATTCTTGGACTTGTCTTGGATGGTTGTATGTTCTTTCTCTATAATATCTAGGCTTTCTTCAATCCCTGAATGGCCTAACCTTCTGTCAAGACTTTCTACTTTGTTTTCTACGTCTTTTCCTTCTAATTGGTCAGCTGTGATGGCTTCAAATTCTTTGTTGAAGCTTTGTTTGAGATCTTGTATGAACTTCTTTCCTTCCTTAATTTGTTTTTCAATGTTTATTCTCAAATCACTTAGTTGATTGTTTATGGTTTCTTTGGACTCCCATTCCTTCTGTTGGGTTCCATTCAGCATTCCCTTTGTGGTCTCCCTGACTTCCTTCTGCTCTTTGTTAATGGATTATATGAGTGCCTTTTGTGATCTTTGTGTATAAAGACTTAAAGAGAAGCTTCTCTGAAGAAGAAAGAAGGATGGCCAATAGACACATGAAGAAATGTTCAACATCCCTAGCCATAAAAGAAATGCAAATCAAAACAACATTGAGATATCACCTCACTCCAGTTAGAACAGCAAAAATCAAGAACTCTAACAACAACAGATGCTGGAGGGGATGTGGACAGAAAGGAACCTTACTTCATTGTTGGTGAGAATGTAAACTTGTTCAACCACTTTGGAAAGCAGTATGGAGGTTCCTCAAAAGACTTCACAGAGATCTCCCCTATGATCCAGCAATCCCACTTTTGGGCATTTACCCAAATGTTTACAAACAAGACCACACTAAAGCTACCAGCACAACTATGTTTATTGCAGCATTATTTACCATAGCTAAGACATGGAACCAACCCAGATGCCCCTCAGTAGATGAATGGATCAAGAAAATGTGGTATATATACATAATGGAATTCTATGCCTCCATCAGAAAGAATGACATTTCCCCATTTGTTAGGAAAAGGAAAGGTTTGGAAAAAATTATATTAAGTGAAGTAATCCAGGCCCAAAGAAGCATAGGTCCCATGGTTTCCCTTATTTGCAATATCTAGTATAGGTATGAGTCAAGCGGAAAAGGTCAGATAATGTGATGTTAGGAAAATGAACCCTTAAATATGTATTTTAATGTTTTCGTTTCTTTCATGCATGTGTTTCTAATGCATTTATAAGATTATTTCTTTGTTGCTTTGTATGTCCCTCCCCCACAGTGTAACCCCCGCTTTCACTATATTTGATGTCAGTATAACATGTGGAGGAGATGGGGACAAACAAGTCATTTAAGGATTCAGGTGGACCTGTTGCAACAATGAGAAGTACAAAATGTCATGTAAAAACCAGCTTTACAATGTCGGTGTGGGGGGGGGAGGGGGGTATAATTGGGTGGGGGGAGGGGGGTAAAATTGGGTGGGGGGAGGGGGGTAAAATCGGGTGGGGAGAGGGGGGAGGCGGGGAAGGGAAGTGAAGGGTAAAAAAAGGAGGAGGCTGCAATGCTTGGTAAGAAATGTATGCATTATCCTGCCCATGTAATTGTAGCCCCTCTGTACAGTACTTCTCAAATAAAATAAAATACAATTAAAAAAAATACTTAAAATATTATATAGGTATAAAGAGATGGTACTGCTATTAAGGAATTTAAGTTTCAGAGGTTTTGAATTGAGTAATATGTGGATTAAGTGTGTACACAATGGGGGATAGGGTCTAATAGTCAACTGCTTGTTTATCTGAGGAAGTGCAGGACAAGAATTAAGTCACTTAAAGAAGAACTAAAGAGAGGAAAAGGTGAAAAGGATAAGAAAGGAAGAAAAAAGATCAGACGTTCAGTAGAGCTAAACAAAAAACAAAATGATAATTAAGAAAGAAAAAAAGAGAAAGAAATCAGAAAAAGAAAGAAAAACTCACAGTCACATATCCCTAAAATAAAAATTATAAGAGGAGAAAAAAAAGTTACTGGAATACAATTTTTTTTTCAAAAAAGGCAAAAATTAAAGATTAAAAAAAGTTTTAGAAAAGAAAAAAAAATTATATAAGATACCAAAAAAGAAGAAGAAGAAGAAGAAGAAGAAGAAGAAGAAGAAGAAGAAGAAGAAGAAGAAGAAGAAGAAGAAGAAGAAGAAGAAGAAGAAGAAGAAGAAGAAGAAGAAGAAGAAGAAGAAGAAGAAGAAGAAGAAGAAGAAGAAGAAGAAGAAGAAGAAGAAGAAGAAGAAGAAGAAGAAGAAGAAGAAGAAGAAGAAGAGGAAAGAAGAAAAGAAGAAGAAGAAGAAGAAGAAGAAGAAGAAGAAGAAGAAGAAGAAGAAGAAGAAGAAGAAGAAGAAGAAGAAGAAGAAGAAGAAAAAGAAAGAAGTTCTTTGATTTTTTGGGGAGGGGTGGGAAAAATCCTGTTTCTCCCTTGTGTCCTTATCCAGCCTCTTGTTGGAGTCTCTGGTCTGCTTGTGGTCCTTTGCCTTGGTTGGTTTCTTAAGTCAGTTTGTTCGAACAGGCAGAAAAATGCTCTGCTTTACCCAGGATTTTGCGATCCTCCTCCCAGGCTAGTTCAATGGGAGGTAGAGCTGCTTTGAGTATCACCAAAGAGGGGGATGCAGTGATGAAGCTAGGTTCTGGGCAGAGTTGAGGCCTTTCAACAGACAGTAGCTTTTCCCGTGGGGCTAGTTTGTGAAAAACTCACAGAGCCCAGCCTGGAGCCACTCTCAGGGTTTCTGTTTACTGTCGAGGCTGCTAGAGGGAGTGGCCGCCTCTGGCTCTGATTACCCAGTGAAGAAAGCCACTCCTAGGGCTGGTGCTCGAGCTGGGTGACTTTTCTCTGGAGCTGAGTCTGGCAGGTCACTCCGCTGTTAAGTTCTTGTGACCTGATAAATGACTCATTTTTTTCCAAGGCTTGAGTTGGAGCTAGCAGCTCCGCCAAGTTTGTCGGTATCCAAGATGGAGATCTCCAGTACTGGGGGGAGGGAGGGGTGGCCTTCCCTCCTCTGCTCCTGTCAGGCTTCTACTCACACTGAGTCTTGGTTCCTGGGTCGTCCCTGGTCTGCGAACTGGAGGATGAAGATGTCCGCTCCTTGTCGGTTCTTGCTGGTGTTGAGTAGAATCCGCTTGTCCGCTGTGTCTGGCTCCTTCGTCCCGGACTCTCTGTGGCTCAGGTATGGCTGTGGCTGCCGCTGCCACTGCAACCGCCGCAGTAGCGGCTGCTGGCAAGAGCTCAGAAGTGTCTCCTTGCCTGGATTTTCCCTCTCTGGCCTGACTCTCTGTCCTGTGATGGCACACTTGATGTTTTTCTCTGGCTTAGGACTGTTCACTGGAACTCTAAAACTGCTTTCTTTGCGAGAGCTTGTTTAGATTCCAGCTTCTCCTCAGCCATCTTCCTGGAACTTCTCCATGCAATTTTTATTCTGTTAATGGTTAATAAAATATTATTAAAACTTAATACATATCCTAGAATTATTTCATCTAATTTTATTTAAAACTATACACTAATTATACCCTTCATTATTTATTGTAGTGACAATTATTAAACCTATGACATCCTATTACATAGCATATAGATTTGCACGTGAATTATACATCCTACCTGTCACCGACCAATTTCAAAGAGATAGAACACTGTCATGCTCAGCTTCTCACTCCAAGATTACATTTTTGGCAGTGCTGGGATCTAAACTCAGGGCCTAAAATTTCATGAATGGGTCATTTTCAGTGCAGCAGCCTCTAGCCAATTCAATTCCTAGACAGTTCCTAGGCCTTGAGAGCGAGCCCCATATGTTGACTCCATATTGTGCTTAGTGCAGTTATTCATTTAATTTTTGTTTTATTCATCTGTTTACCATTAATTTTATTGACTGTTATTACACATGGAATATTTATTACATTCATTACAGAGGATATAGATTTGCCTATGTATGAAACTTCACACCTGACACCCAGGACTTTCACAAGAAAGGAAAATGTGTCACCATGGGCTTCTTACTCCACGATTCAATTTTTATGAGTGCTGGCATCTGGACTCACAGCCTACAAAGCTCAATGCATGAATGGGTGATTGTCAGCATGCCAGACTGGTGCACACTGAGCTGACAAGTATTTCCCAGCACCTGAAGTCGAGCCCCAGGGGTTGGCAAAATAAGAACAGATTGACATGCAGATGGTAGTACACAAATAAATATAGAACTTTATAGAGTGCCAGAGATGTCTATACAATATTCAGTGATATATGCTACATTCCTGCCAAATCTTAGGTATTTATTATGCCTCCGTGTAATTAATATTGTTTTCATCCTTAATGAATTATTAATTAAATCAATCACTGTCCTGGAATTATTATGTCCATGTAATTAATAGTATTCTTTTAATGTGTCAAAATATTAATTAAAATCCATCAGCCTCCTAAAATCACTCTAATTTTATATTAGTATCATTCAGTAACAACTAATTCAACCTTGACATTCACAAAATTTCAATGATATTCCTATGAATAGGAATGAGACCCTTAGGATCTCCCTCTATTGGTAGGGGTCAGGACCTGGCTTCAAACCCAGGGCCTATGTTGCCATGTTGGCCTGTGGCTTCCCTGGAAGCCCGCCAGCCTTCAGCAATGCCAGGTTAGCAACACTTTTCAGCCATGTCATTCAAACCCAGGAAGGTCACCTTGCAAAAAAAACAAATGTAAAACCTGCAGCTAACTGCAAATTGCCTTTTTTTTTCTGTGTCATTTTATTTTATTTTTTCCTGTCAGCCTTTGAGGCCCAGGATCCAGGTTCAGCTGTGGGTCCAGTGGCTACACCCTAGCCTAGAGTGAAAGAAGCTGAGGCAGTGTTGCCACGCCCTGAGTTCAAGCCCTGTTCTTGACAAAATCAAAATATTTACATACATATATACATACATACATACATATATACATACATACATACATATATACATACATTAAAAATGTTTAAAAATTTTTGAGGCTCTTGGCTTGGAATTCATGCCATTTTTTCTGTTAGAACTGGGATTTGAACTCAGGGTCTGGGTAAATCTGCAGCATAGTGGGGGAAGGGGAAGATCACTATGCTGGAAGACAAGAAAGTCAGGCATGTTCCCAGGGCCTGAATTCAAGTCCTAGCACTCATATACATTTTAAATCCATGGTTTATATTTACATACACATGTTTACTGCATATTGCAGTTAGTATAGTTATTCATTTTATTTTGTGTTTTATTTATTATGTATTTTAATGAGTATGATTACACATATAATAATAATTTTTACATCATATACATAGGATATAGATTTGCCTGTGTATTATATATCATTCCTGAGACCCAGGATTTTCACCAATAAGAAAAATAAGTTAGACAATTGGCTTCTTCCACCAGGATTAAGTTTTTGGCAGTTGTATGATTTGAATTCAGGGCCTAGAAGGCCCATTTCATGAATGGTCAATGTTAGCCCCCCAGTTTGATGCAGGTGAAATTGTTGGGCTAATTTGAGGACCGGAGATCAAGCCTTAGGAGTGGGCAATATATAAACACCTAGATGTGTAGATTGAAGTGTGTGTGTGTGTATTTACATATGTATATGCATCTATAAATATATATGGGTATTTATATAGATTCTAGTATATAACTATACATAAAGAGTGATGTTTCTATCTTATTTTTTTATGTTCTATTACTACCAATTATTTGGTCGAAAATTATGCCTCCATTAATTAATCACAGTAGAAGACTTAATAAAGTATTAAATTAACCAATGGCTTGTATTTATTGCATACAATCTTATACTATAATGACTAGCTAATTAGTAATTCAATTAGTACATTTCAAACATTCTATTAGTGTTCCTATACATAGGAATGAGTGTCCTAGGATCTTCAGCAATGTGTAGCTGCCAGTCCCAGGATCCAACTCAGGGCCTAGGTGTGTGGGTTGGGCTCAGGCTTCACTGACAACCCACCAGCCTTCAGCCATGCAAGATCACTTTCAATTTTCAATTTTCAAGCTGAGTCACTGAGACCCAGGATGGTCAAGTGCAAAGGAAACAAAGGTAAAACGGTTGTGTAAAACTTCCGTGTTTTTTTCCTTCTCCGTTTGTGTTGGTTTGATGTTTTTTTGCCAGTGCTTGGAGTTGAACTCAGGCCCTAGGATCCCTGGATCATCTTTGGGTGTAAAAGTTGCACCCTATCCTAGGGTAATCATGGTTTAAGACACAATAAAATGATTCCTTGAGCAAAATCAGCTCAAGGAAAATTTCTAGGCTAACAGTTCAAGCCTCATGATCTGCCATACAAAAGTAGAGCCAGTAACTCCATGTGTCTGTGTATGTATGCATGTATTTCCATTGGTGAACATCCCAAATCTCTATGAAGAAAGGCACCCAGCTAGGAAATTTGCTTTGAATAGAATGATTTCATAGCACACAGAGTGCTATCAAGACAGTGTATATTCAGAGGCTCTCCTCTCTGTTCCCAGTGTAGCCGAGGGTTTCTCCATACCCCAGGCTGCTGGAGGAAGTGTGCCTCATTGTTGGAACAGGCATACAAAAAGCCTCACTCCTGTACAGCTGTGAAACAGACAATTCATCCGGGGGCAATTAGTGAGGATGAATGTGGGTGGGCTCTGAAGTCCAGGAGAAAAGGCCTCTTTGTAACCCAAGCTCTTTCTGTCCCAGTGCTTTGTTTTGACAGGAAGCCTTCATTTGTGCCACCTCCCGTGGCAGGCCAAGTTCCCTGCACTTATCCTGTCTTTGTTAAACCATGTCCCAGTGTTGAAACAGGTTACTACAATTAATTCAAGAGTCCTTCTGGCAGAAAAGTTAGGGAGCTGAACCTAATGAAATGATTCATTATCGGCAACAATGCATCCCTCGGTTTCCAGAAGCTTGCTAAATCTAAGTACATATGTAATATCACAATGTTTCTGGTCATCTAGTGCTGGTGAAGCTCATCAGGTTTTGAAACCTTTGACCTCTCCTAGTTGGGCCCTGGGTGGCTAGGTTTGCGGTTGAACATAGGGCCTGGGTGCTGATCATGAGCTCAGAGCAGAAGCACTTTGCTTTACCATTTGGTGTCACAGCTTTACTTCTGGTATCTTCTTGTGTGTGTGTGTGTGTGTGTGTGTGTGTGTGTGTCTGTGTGTCTGTGTCTGTGTGTCTGTGTGTCTGTGTGTCTGTGTGTCTGTGTGTCTGTGTGTCTGTGTGTGCATACACCAGTTCTAGAGATTGAACTCAGGATCTGAGCACTATACCTGAGTTTCTCTTGTACAAAGATAACACTTTCCCACTTGAGCCACAGAGACACTTCAGGATTTTTTTCTAGGGATGTGGTACTGAGGATTCAAACCCAGGGTTTCATATATGCAAAGCACTCTACCCCTAAGACACATTCTCAGCACTCCACTTCAGGTTTCTTGCTTTCTTTGCTTGTAAGTTGGAGGAGTTGAAGTCTGGGCCTGGGTGCTGTCCCTGAGCACTTCAGCTCAAGTCTAGCACTCTACCACTTGAGCTACAGCAACCGTTCAGGCTTTCTGGTGGTTCACTAGAGATAACCATCTCAAGGAATTTCCTCTCCAGGCTGGTTTGGACCCTGATCCTCAGCTCTCTGCCTCCTGAGCAGCTAGGATGACAGACGTGACTCTGTGGCACCTGGCTTCCATTTCAAATTGCTAAATGGTGAGTAGGAGGTAATAGTCTCATGGGACCTTTTGTGTCCGGGATAGTTTGAACCCAGATTGTCAGATCTCAGCTTCTGAGTAGGCAGGATGACAGACCTCAGCTATATATGCCTAGGGTCCTTGACTCCATGTGATAAGGCACTAGCCATGAACCCAACAGGGAAAGGTCAGTGTCCTGAGTTCAACATTTATGACCAAGAAAAATAAACCAAAACAATTGTCTGCAGGAGACAACTCATTAGAGTTCAGTACATACATAATTTTGGCCCTGACATGGGGACATATCTGAGCCTCAACTTTCTCATGTGCACAATCATCTTACTTGTGGAGCTTTACAAGAACCAGCAGGTGGATGAACGTGTGATGCACTCTGTGTTGTGTTGTGTTGTGTGTGTGTGTGTGTGTGTTGTGTGTGTGTGTGCATGTGTGTGTGTGTGTGTGTGTGTGTGTTTCAGGGAAGGCTTTCTGGAGAAGTGATATCTCTCTGAAGAATGAGCAGATACCACGTTAAAGTGAAAGACTCAGCACACAAGACCTCATGAAGGACTCATCACATAGCTGTATCCCACAAGCTGACATTAGAATTAGGGTGTTTTAATCAGTATCACCATTTTTTCAGAAACATGTCACAAACTGCACAAAGTTCACATCTAATGGCTTAAAGGGGTGGGGTTGTTTTAGGGGGGAGTTAGCCATGGGGATTGCACTCAAAGTTTGGGGCTACTGTCCTAAGACCTTTACCTCAAGGCTAGAGCTCTAACACTTTGAGACACAGCTCAGAGTTTCACAGACTTCCTGCCAGGGCTGGGTTTTAAACCCACCAGTGTCAGATCTCAGCCCTGGATTATCTTGGATGATAGGGGTGAGTGAGCCAGCAGCATCTGGTTCCATGGAGCTGGGTTACAGCAGTTTACCTCTGGCTAAGTCAGATTAGATAGCAGCTGTCAGCACCTGACTCCCAGCTTGCTCTGTGATATTTGCACATATTTGTGATATTTTATTTTTTATTTTTGGTGCCAGTCTTGGGTCTTAAGTAAGGGTCTAAACACAGTCCCTAATCTTTTATGCTCAAAGCTAGTGCTTACTGCTTGAGCGACAGCACAACTTCCAGATTTTTCTGTGCATGTGGTAGCGAGGAATTGAACCCAGGAATTTGCATGTACTAGAGGAGCATTCTACCACGGAGCTCCAGTGTATAAACAGATAAATGTGTAGATTGGGAGATAGGTGTATATGTATAAACTAAGAGAGATGTCTGTATTATGAAATTGCATATACCATATTACTATTAATTATTGGCAACTAAATTATTCCATCCATTTTTAATCATCATGATTGAATACATAATAAAGTATTAATTGAAAATTATTCAATGTAGTATAATTGTGTAAAATTTTATAATATGAAAACAATACACTACTAATTTAATTGTTACTTTAGTAACATTCCATTTGTATGGATGTATCATCAGAATGGGTTTCTCAGAACCTCCCACCATTCATTAGTGGCAGTCCCGGGATTAAACCTCCAGGCCAAAGTTGCTGGTTTTGGCTATGGCTTCCCTAATAGCTCACCAAACATCAGCAAGGCAAGGTCATGTGCACTTTCTGGGCCTTGTCATTTAGACCCAAGATGGTCAAAATACAAAGGAAAAAAATTAATATCACCTTCTTGAACTTCTCAGTTTTATACTTCTCCCTCTTATTTTGCCAGCCCCGATAATTGAACTTGGGTCCTAGAATCCCAGGGTTGGTTGTGGCAGAGGTGGCAAGACCTAAGTTCAATCCTTGTGCTTGGCCAAAAAAAAAATCATAATAATAATAAGGCCCTGGCTTGGAATTTGAACTTGGGACATGGTTAAATCTGTGACATTGTGAGTGAAGTGGAAGCTCACCGTCCTTGAAGACAAGAAATTCAGACCAGTTCCCTAGGGCCTGAATTCAAGCCTCAGCACTGGAAAAAATACTATTCATATATGAGATCTATTTACATACATGGGTTTACTGTGTATGATGTTTATTACCATTATTTATGTAGTATTATTACACATATAACACTTCATTTATTACATCATATCACCTAGATTATATTTGCATATAGTTTATACATCGTAATAGGACTTTCACAGAGAAGGAAAAAATGTGTCAAAATTGGCTTCTTACTCCACAAATAAATTTTTGGCCATGCTGGGATTTCAACTCACTGCCTACAATGCCCAATCCATAAATGGGGTCACAGTCTTAACACACCAGCCTCCAGGAAACTGAGCTGCCAGAAAATTCTGAGGACCTTTGATCAAGGCACAGTAGTGCCCAATATATACATTGATAGATATGTATGTGTATGTGTATGTGTATGTGTATATATATATATATATATATATATATATATATATATATATATATATATATATATATATATATATATATAAAGAGATAGAGAGAGGGAATGTGAGGATATTAAATGATTAAATGATATTTATATATTATTACCAATTATTAGTTATTACATTATGCCACCATTTTATGAAGTATTATGATTGAATACTTATAAAAGCATTCATGAAAAATTAGTTAATATCTGTCCATTAGGGGAATCAAACCATGGTGCTAAAATTGAAGATATAAATCCAATAATATTTGTGTGGTATTATAAAATAGAATCATGAATC